>NW_027476973.1:0-113262 GCF_051020955.1 Megalopta genalis | reverse complement strand
TATTTGTTAAGCATGGGTTTGAAGGTAAACCTTCTACATCGCATTGATTTGAAGCTAAATCATGAGTTTCGCATGGATTAGAAGATAACTCGTTCGTTTCTTCTGCATTTGAAGCTATATCACTTATATCCCAAGTGTTTGAAGCTAAATTATTTGTTAAGCATGGATTTAAAGGTAAACCTTCTACATCGCATTGATTTGAAGCTAAATCATGAGTTTCGCATGGATTAGAAGCTAACTCGTTTGTTTCGCCTGCATTTGAAGCTATATCATTTATATCGCAAGTATTTGAAGCTAAATCATTTGTGTTGCATGGATTTGAAGCTAATCCTTCTACTTCGCATTGATTTTCAGCTAAATCAAGTGCTTGGCATGGATTTGAAGATAACTCGTTTGTTTCTTCTGCATTTGGAGCTATATCACTTATATCGCAAGTGTCTGAAGCTAAATCACTTGTTTCGCGTGAACTTGAAGCTAACTCGTTTGATCGTCCGCATTTGAAGCTATATCACTTATATCCCAAGTGTTTGAAGCTAAATTATTTCTTAAGCATGAATTTGAAGGTAAACCTTCTACATCACATTGATTTGCAGCTAAATCATGAGTTTCGCATGGATTAGAAGCTAACTCGTTTGCTTCGCCTGCATTTCAAGCTATATCACTTATATCGCAAGTATCTGATGCTAAATCATCTGTTTCGCATAGATTTGAAGCTAAACCTTCTACATGTCATTCATTTTCAGCTAAATCAAGTGCATGGCATGGATTTGAAGATAACTCGTTTGTTTCTTCTGCATTTGCAGCTATATCACTTATATCGCAAGTGTCTGAAGCTAAATCACTTGTTTCGCGTGGACTTGAAGCTAACTCGTTTGATCGTCTGCATTTCAAGCTATATCACTTATATCCCAAGTGTTTGAAGCTAAATTATTTGTTAAGCATGGATTTCAAGGTAAACCTTCTACATCGCATTGATTTGAAGCTATATCATGAGTTTCGCACGGATTAGAAGATAACTCGTTTGTTTCTTCTGCATTTGAAGCTATATCACTTATATCGCAAGTGTCTGAAGCTAAATCATTTGTTTCTCGTGGACTTGAAGCTAACTCGTTTGATCGTCTGCATTTCAAGCTATATCACTTATATCCCAAGTGTTTGAAGTTAAATTATTTGTTAAGCATGGATTTGAAGGTAAACCTTCTACATCGCATTGATTTGAAGCTAAATCATGAGTTTCGCATGGATTAGAAGATAACTCGTTCGTTTCTTCTGCATTTGACGCTATATCACTTATATCCCAAGTGTTTGAAGCTGAATTATTTGTTAAGCATGATTTTAAAGGTAAACCTTCTACATCGCATTGATTTGAAGCTAAATCATGAGTTTCGCATGGATTAGAAGCTAACTCGTTTGATCGTCTGCATTTGAAGCTATATCACTTATATCCCAAGTGTTTGAAGCTAAATTATTTGTTAAGCATGGATTTGAAGGTAAACCTTCTACATCGCATTTATTTGAAGCTAAATCATGAGTTTCGCATGGATTAGAAGCTAACTCGTTTGTTTCGCCTACATTTGAAGCTATATCATTTATATCGCAAGTATTTGAAGCTAAATTATTTGTGTTGCATGGATTTGAAGCTCATCCTTCTACTTCGCATTGATTTGAAGCTAAATCAAGTTTATCGCATGGATTTTGAGGCTAACTCGTTTGATCTTCTGAATTTGAAGCTATATCACTTATATCCCAAGTATTTGAAGCTAAATTATTTGTTAAGCATGGATTTGAAGGTAAACCTTCTACATCGCATTGATTTGAAGCTAAATCATGAGTTTCGCATGGATTAGAAGCTAACTCGGTTGTTTCGCCTACATTTGAAGCTATATCATTTATATCGCAAGTATTTGAAGCTAAATCATTTATGTTACACGGATTTGAAGCTCATCCTTCTAATTCGCATTGATTTGAAGCTAAATCAAGTTTATCGCATGGATTTTGAAGCTAACTCGTTTCATCGTCTGCATTTGAAGCTATATCACTTATATCCCAAGTATTCGAAGCTAAATTATTTGTTAAGCATGGATTTGAAGGTAAACCTTCTACACCGCATTGATTTGAAGCTAAATCATGAGTTTCGCATGGAATAGAAGCTAACACGTTTGTTTCGCCTGCATTTGAAGCTATATCATTTATATCGCAAGTATTTGAAGCTAAATCATTTGTGTTGCATGGATTTGAAGCTGATCCTTCTACTTCGCATTGATTTCAAGCTAAATCAAGTTTATCGCATGGATTTTGTGGCTAACTCGTTTGATCGTCTGCATTTGAAGCTATATCACTTATATCCCAAGTGTTTGAAGCTAAATTATTTGTTAAGCATGGATTTGAAGGTAAAACTCTACATCGCATTGATTTTAAGCTAAATCATGAGTTTCGCATGGATTAGAAGCTAACTCGTTTGTTTCGCCTACATTTGAAGCTATATCATTAACATCGCAAGTATTTGAAGCTAAAACATTTGTGTTACATGGATTTGAAGCTCATCCTTCTACTTCGCATTGATTTGAAGCTAAATCAAGTTTATCGCATGGATTTTGAAGCTAACTCGTTTGATCGTCTGCATTTGAAGCTATATCACTTATATCCCAAGTTTCTGAAGCTAAATTATTTGTTAAGCATGGATTTGAAGATAAACCTTCTACATCGCATTGATTTGAAGCTAAATCATGAGTTTCGCATGGATTAGAAGCTGACTCGTTTGTTTCGCCTACATTTGAAGCTATATCATTTATATCGCAAGTATTTGAAGCTAAATCATTTATGTTACATGGATTTGAAGCTCATCCTTCTAATTCGCATTGATTTGAAGCTAAATCAAGTTTATCGCATGGATTTTGAAGCTAACTCGTTTGATCGTCTGCATTTGAAGCTATATCACTTATATCCCAAGTATTCGAAGCTAAATTATTTGTTAAGCATGGATTTGAAGGTAAACCTTCTACATCGCATTGATTTGAAGCTAAATCATGAGTTTCGCATGGAATAGAAGCTAACACGTTTGTTTCGCCTGCATTTGAAGCTATATCATTTATATCGCAAGTATTTGAAGCTAAATCATTTGTGTTACATGGATTTGAAGCTCATCCTTCTACTTCGCATTGATTTGAAGCTAAATCAAGTTTATCGCATGGATTTTGAAGCTAACTCGTTTGATCGTCTGCATTTGAAGCTATATCACGTATATCCCAAGTGTTTGAAGCTAAATCATTTGTTGTGCATGGATTTGAAGGTAAACCTTCTACATCGCATTGATTTGAAGCTAAATCATGAGTTTCGCATGGATTAAAAGATAACTCGTTTGTTAGGCCTGCATTTGAAGCTATATCATTTATATCGCAAGTATTTAAAGCTAAATCATTTGTGTTGCATGGATTTGAAGCTAATCCTTCTACTTCGCATTGATTTGATGCTAAATCAAGTTTATCGCATGGATTTTGAAGCTAACTCGTTTGATCGTCTGCATTTGAAGCTATATCACTTATATCCCAAGTGTTTGAAGCTAAATTATTTGTTAAGCATGGATTTGAAGGTAAACCTTCTACATCGCATTTATTTGAAGCTAAATCATGAGTTTCGCATGGATTAGAAGCTAACTCGTTTGTTTCGCCTACATTTGAAGCTATATCATTTATATCGCAAGTATTTGAAGCTAAATTATTTGTGTTGCATGGATTTGAAGCTCATCCTTCTACTTCGCACTGATTTGAAGCTAAATCAAGTTTATCGCATGGATTTTGAGGCTAACTCGTTTGATCTTCTGCATTTGAAGCTATATCACTTATATCCCAAGTATTTGAAGCTAAATTATTTGTTAAGCATGGATTTGAAGGTAAACCTTCTACATCGCATTGATTTGAAGCTAAATCATGAGTTTCGCATGGATTAGAAGCTAACTCGGTTGTTTCGCCTACATTTGAAGCTATATCATTTATATCGCAAGTATTTGAAGCTAAATCATTTATGTTACATGGATTTGAAGCTCATCCTTCTACTTCGCATTGATTTGAAGCTAAATCAAGTTTATCGCATGGATTTTGAAGCTAACTCGTTTGATCGTCTGCATTTGAAGCTATATCACTTATATCCCAAGTGTTCGAAGCTAAATTATTTGTTAAGCATGGGTTTGAAGGTAAACCTTCTACATCGCATTGATTTGAAGCTAAATCAAGTTTATCGCATGGATTTTGAAGCTAACTCGTTTGATCGTATGCATTTGAAGCTTTATCACTTATATCCCAAGTGTTTGAAGCTAAATCATTTGTTGCCCATGGATTTGAAGGTAAAACTTCTACATCGCATTGATTTGAAGCTAAATCATGAGTTTCGCATGGATTAGAAGCTAACTCGTTTGTTTCGCCTGCATTTGAAGCTATATCATTTATATCGCAAGGACTTGAAGCTAAATCATTTGTGTTGCATGGATTTGAAGCTAATCCTTCTACTTCGCATTGATTTGAAGCTAAATCATGTTTATCGCATGGATTTTGAAGCTAACTCGTTTGATCGTCTGCATTTGAAGCTATATCACTTATATCCCAAGTGTTTGAAGCTAAATCATTTGTTGCGCATGGATTTGAAGGTGAACCTTCTACATCGCATTGATTTGAATCTAAATCATGAGTTTCGCATGGATTAGAAGCTAACTCGTTTGTTTCGCCTGCATTTGAAGCTATATCATTTATATCGCAAGTATTTGAAGCTAAATCATTTGTGTTGCATGGATTTTAAGCTAATCCTTCTACTTCGCATTGATTTGAAACTAAATCAAGTTTATCGCATGGATTTTGAAGCTAACTCGTTTGATCGTCTGCATTTGAAGCTATATCACTTATATCCCAAGTGTTTGAAGCTAAATTATTTGTTAAGCATGAATTTGAAGGTAAACCTTCTACATCACATTGATTTGAAGCTAAATCATGAGTTTCGCATGGATTAGGAGCTAACTCGTTTGATTCGCCTGCATTTGAAGCTACATCACTTATATCGCAAGTATCTGATGCTAAATCATTTGTTTCGCATGGATTTGATGCTAAACCTTCTACATCTCATTGACTTTCAGCTAAATCAAGTGCATGGCATGGATTTGAAGATAACTCGTTTGTTTCTTCTGCATTTGAAGCTATATCACTTATATCGCAAGTGTCTGAAGCTAAATCACTTGTTTCGCGTGGACTTGAAGCTAACTCGTTTGATCGTCTGCATTTGAAGCTATATCACTTATATCCCAAGTGTTTGAAGCTAAATCATTTGTTGCGCATGGATTTGAAGGTGAACCTTCTACATCGCATTGATTTGAAGCTAAATCATGAGTTTCGCATCGATTAGAAGCTAACTCGTTTGCTTCGCCTGCATTTGAAGCTATATCATTTATATCGCAAGTATCTGATGCTAAATCATCTGTTTCGCATAGATTTGAAGCTAAACCTTCTACATGTCATTCATTTTCAGCTAAATCAAGTGCATGGCATGGATTTGAAGATAACTCGTTTGTTTCTTCTGCATTTGCAGCTATATCACTTATATCGCAAGTGTCTGAAGCTAAATCACTTGTTTCGCGTGGACTTGAAGCTAACTCGTTTGATCGTCTGCATTTCAAGCTATATCACTTATATCCCAAGTGTTTGAAGCTAAATTATTTGTTAAGCATGGATTTCAAGGTAAACCTTCTACATCGCATTGATTTGAAGCTATATCATGAGTTTCGCACGGATTAGAAGATAACTCGTTTGTTTCTTCTGCATTTGAAGCTATATCACTTATATCGCAAGTGTCTGAAGCTAAATCATTTGTTTCTCGTGGACTTGAAGCTAACTCGTTTGATCGTCTGCATTTCAAGCTATATCACTTATATCCCAAGTGTTTGAAGCTAAATTATTTGTTAAGCATGGATTTGAAGGTAAACCTTCTACATCGCATTGATTTGAAGCTAAATCATGAGTTTCGCATGGATTAGAAGATAACTCGTTCGTTTCTTCTGCATTTGAAGCTATATCACTTATATCCCAAGTGTTTGAAGCTGAATTATTTGTTAAGCATGATTTTAAAGGTAAACCTTCTACATCGCATTGATTTGAAGCTAAATCATGAGTTTCGCATGGATTAGAAGCTAACTCGTTTGATCGTCTGCATTTGAAGCTATATCACTTATATCCCAAGTGTTTGAAGCTAAATTATTTGTTAAGCATGGATTTGAAGGTAAACCTTCTACATCGCATTTATTTGAAGCTAAATCATGAGTTTCGCATGGATTAGAAGCTAACTCGTTTGTTTCGCCTACATTTGAAGCTATATCATTTATATCGCAAGTATTTGAAGCTAAATTATTTGTGTTGCATGGATTTGAAGCTCATCCTTCTACTTCGCATTGATTTGAAGCTAAATCAAGTTTGTCGCATGGATTTTGAGGCTAACTCGTTTGATCTTCTGCATTTGAAGCTATATCACTTATATCCCAAGTATTTGAAGCTAAATTATTTGTTAAGCATGGATTTGAAGGTAAACCTTCTACATCGCATTGATTTGAAGCTAAATCATGAGTTTCGCATGGATTAGAAGCTAACTCGGTTGTTTCGCCTACATTTGAAGCTATATCACTTATATCGCAAGTATTTGAAGCTAAATCATGAGTTTCGCATGGAATAGAAGCTAACACGTTTGTTTCGCCTGCATTTGAAGCTATATCATTTATATCGCAAGTATTTGAAGCTAAATCATTTGTGTTGCATGGATTTGAAGCTGATCCTTCTACTTCGCATTGATTTCAAGCTAAATCAAGTTTATCGCATGGATTTTGTGGCTAACTCGTTTGATCGTCTGCATTTGAAGCTATATCACTTATATCCCAAGTGTTTGAAGCTAAATTATTTGTTAAGCATGGATTTGAAGGTAAAACTCTACATCGCATTGATTTTAAGCTAAATCATGAGTTTCGCATGGATTAGAAGCTAACTCGTTTGTTTCGCCTACATTTGAAGCTATATCATTAACATCGCAAGTATTTGAAGCTAAATCATTTGTGTTACATGGATTTGAAGCTCATCCTTCTACTTCGCATTGATTTGAAGCTAAATCAAGTTTATCGCATGGATTTTGAAGCTAACTCGTTTGATCGTCTGCATTTGAAGCTATATCACTTATATCCCAAGTTTCTGAAGCTAAATTATTTGTTAAGCATGGATTTGAAGGAAAACCTTCTACATCGCATTGATTTGAAGCTAAATCATGAGTTTCGCATGGATTAGAAGCTGACTCATTTGTTTCGCCTACATTTGAAGCTATATCATTTATATCGCAAGTATTTGAAGCTAAATCATTTATGTTACATGGATTTGAAGCTCATCCTTCTAATTCGCATTGATTTGAAGCTAAATCAAGTTTATCGCATGGATTTTGAAGCTAACTCGTTTGATCGTCTGCATTTGAAGCTATATCACTTATATCCCAAGTATTCGAAGCTAAATTATTTGTTAAGCATGGATTTGAAGGTAAACCTTCTACATCGCATTGATTTGAAGCTAAATCATGAGTTTCGCATGGAATAGAAGCTAACACGTTTGTTTCGCCTGCATTTGAAGCTATATCATTTATATCGCAAGTATTTGAAGCTAAATCATTTGTGTTACATGGATTTGAAGCTCATCCTTCTACTTCGCATTGATTTGAAGCTAAATCAAGTTTATCGCATGGATTTTGAAGCTAACTCGTTTGATCGTCTGCATTTGAAGCTATATCACGTATATCCCAAGTGTTTGAAGCTAAATCATTTGTTGTGCATGGATTGGAAGGTAAACCTTCTACATCGCATTGATTTGAAGCTAAATCATGAGTTTCGCATGGATTAAAAGATAACTCGTTTGTTAGGCCTGCATTTGAAGCTATATCATTTATATCGCAAGTATTTAAAGCTAAATCATTTGTGTTGCATGGATTTGAAGCTAATCCTTCTACTTCGCATTGATTTGATGCTAAATCAAGTTTATCGCATGGATTTTGAAGCTAACTCGTTTGATCGTCTGCATTTGAAGCTATATCACTTATATCCCAAGTGTTTGAAGCTAAATTATTTGTTAAGCATGGATTTGAAGGTAAACCTTCTACATCGCATTGATTTGAAGCTAAATCATGAGTTTCGCATGGAATAGAAGCTAACACGTTTGTTTCGCCTGCATTTGAAGCTATATCATTTATATCGCAAGTATTTGAAGCTAAATCATTTGTGTTGCATGGATTTGAAGCTGATCCTTCTACTTCGCATTGATTTCAAGCTAAATCAAGTTTATCGCATGGATTTTGTGGCTAACTCGTTTGATCGTCTGCATTTGAAGCTATATCACTTATATCCCAAGTGTTTGAAGCTAAATTATTTGTTAAGCATGGATTTGAAGGTAAAACTCTACATCGCATTGATTTTAAGCTAAATCATGAGTTTCGCATGGATTAGAAGCTAACTCGTTTGTTTCGCCTACATTTGAAGCTATATCATTAACATCGCAAGTATTTGAAGCTAAATCATTTGTGTTACATGGATTTGAAGCTCATCCTTCTACTTCGCATTGATTTGAAGCTAAATCAAGTTTATCGCATGGATTTTGAAGCTAACTCGTTTGATCGTCTGCATTTGAAGCTATATCACTTATATCCCAAGTTTCTGAAGCTAAATTATTTGTTAAGCATGGATTTGAAGGTAAACCTTCTACATCGCATTGATTTGAAGCTAAATCATGAGTTTCGCATGGATTAGAAGCTGACTCGTTTGTTTCGCCTACATTTGAAGCTATATCATTTATATCGCAAGTATTTGAAGCTAAATCATTTATGTTACATGGATTTGAAGCTCATCCTTCTAATTCGCATTGATTTGAAGCTAAATCAAGTTTATCGCATGGATTTTGAAGCTAACTCGTTTGATCGTCTGCATTTGAAGCTATATCACTTATATCCCAAGTATTCGAAGCTAAATTATTTGTTAAGCATGGATTTGAAGGTAAACCTTCTACATCGCATTGATTTGAAGCTAAATCATGAGTTTCGCATGGATTAAAAGATAACTCGTTTGTTAGGCCTGCATTTGAAGCTATATCATTTATATCGCAAGTATTTAAAGCTAAATCATTTGTGTTGCATGGATTTGAAGCTAATCCTTCTACTTCGCATTGATTTGATGCTAAATCAAGTTTATCGCATGGATTTTGAAGCTAACTCGTTTGATCGTCTGCATTTGAAGCTATATCACTTATATCCCAAGTGTTTGAAGCTAAATTATTTGTTAAGCATGGATTTGAAGGTAAACCTTCTACATCGCATTTATTTGAAGCTAAATCATGAGTTTCGCATGGATTAGAAGCTAACTCGTTTGTTTCGCCTGCATTTGAAGCTATATCATTTATATCGCAAGGACTTGAAGCTAAATCATTTGTGTTGCATGGATTTGAAGCTAATCCTTCTACTTCGCATTGATTTGAAGCTAAATCAGGTTTATCGCATGGATTTTGAAGCTAACTCGTTTGATCGTCTGCATTTGAAGCTATATCACTTATATCCCAAGTGTTTGAAGCTAAATCATTTGTTGCGCATGGATTTGAAGGTGAACCTTCTACATCGCATTGATTTGAATCTAAATCATGAGTTTCGCATGGATTAGAAGCTAACTCGTTTGTTTCGCCTGCATTTGAAGCTATATCATTTATATCGCAAGTATTTGAAGCTAAATCATTTGTGTTGCATGGATTTTAAGCTAATCCTTCTACTTCGCATTGATTTGAAACTAAATCAAGTTTATCGCATGGATTTTGAAGCTAACTCGTTTGATCGTCTGCATTTGAAGCTATATCACTTATATCCCAAGTGTTTGAAGCTAAATTATTTGTTAAGCATGAATTTGAAGGTAAACCTTCTACATCACATTGATTTGAAGCTAAATCATGAGTTTCGCATCGATTAGAAGCTAACTCGTTTGATTCGCCTGCATTTGAAGCTACATCACTTATATCGCAAGTATCTGATGCTAAATCATTTGTTTCGCATGGATTTGATGCTAAACCTTCTACATCTCATTGACTTTCAGCTAAATCAAGTGCATGGCATGGATTTGAAGATAACTCGTTTGTTTCTTCTGCATTTGAAGCTATATCACTTATATCGCAAGTGTCTGAAGCTAAATCACTTGTTTCGCGTGGACTTGAAGCTAACTCGTTTGATCGTCTGCATTTGAAGCTATATCACTTATATCCCAAGTGTTTGAAGCTAAATCATTTGTTGCGCATGGATTTGAAGGTGAACCTTCTACATCGCATTGATTTGAAGCTAAATCATGAGTTTCGCATCGATTAGAAGCTAACTCGTTTGCTTCGCCTGCATTTGAAGCTATATCATTTATATCGCAAGTATCTGACGCTAAATCATCTGTTTCGCATAGATTTGAAGCTAAACCTTCTACATGTCATTCATTTTCAGCTAAATCAAGTGCATGGCATGGATTTGAAGATAACTCGTTTGTTTCTTCTGCATTTGCAGCTATATCACTTATATCGCAAGTGTCTGAAGCTAAATCACTTGTTTCGCGTGGACTTGAAGCTAACTCGTTTGATCGTCTGCATTTCAAGCTATATCACTTATATCCCAAGTGTTTGAAGCTAAATTATTTGTTAAGCATGGATTTCAAGGTAAACCTTCTACATCGCATTGATTTGAAGCTAAATCATGAGTTTCGCATGGATTAGAAGATAACTCGTTCGTTTCTTCTGCATTTGAAGCTATATCACTTATATCCCAAGTGTTTGAAGCTGAATTATTTGTTAAGCATGATTTTAAAGGTAAACCTTCTACATCGCATTGATTTGAAGCTAAATCATGAGTTTCGCATGGATTAGAAGCTAACTCGTTTGATCGTCTGCATTTGAAGCTATATCACTTATATCCCAAGTGTTTGAAGCTAAATTATTTGTTAAGCATGGATTTGAAGGTAAACCTTCTACATCGCATTTATTTGAAGCTAAATCATGAGTTTCGCATGGATTAGAAGCTAACTCGTTTGTTTCGCCTACATTTGAAGCTATATCATTTATATCGCAAGTATTTGAAGCTAAATTATTTGTGTTGCATGGATTTGAAGCTCATCCTTCTACTTCGCATTGATTTGAAGCTAAATCAAGTTTATCGCATGGATTTTGAGGCTAACTCGTTTGATCTTCTGCATTTGAAGCTATATCACTTATATCCCAAGTATTTGAAGCTAAATTATTTGTTAAGCATGGATTTGAAGGTAAACCTTCTACATCGCATTGATTTGAAGCTAAATCATGAGTTTCGCATGGATTAGAAGCTAACTCGGTTGTTTCGCCTACATTTGAAGCTATATCATTTATATCGCAAGTATTTGAAGCTAAATCATTTATGTTACATGGATTTGAAGCTCATCCTTCTAATTCGCATTGATTTGAAGCTAAATCAAGTTTATCGCATGGATTTTGAAGCTAACTCGTTTGATCGTCTGCATTTGAAGCTATATCACTTATATCCCAAGTATTCGAAGCTAAATTATTTGTTAAGCATGGATTTGAAGGTAAACCTTCTACATCGCATTGATTTGAAGCTAAATCATGAGTTTCGCATGGAATAGAAGCTAACACGTTTGTTTCGCCTGCATTTGAAGCTATATCATTTATATCGCAAGTATTTGAAGCTAAATCATTTGTGTTGCATGGATTTGAAGCTGATCCTTCTACTTCGCATTGATTTCAAGCTAAATCAAGTTTATCGCATGGATTTTGTGGCTAACTCGTTTGATCGTCTGCATTTGAAGCTATATCACTTATATCCCAAGTGTTTGAAGCTAAATTATTTGTTAAGCATGGATTTGAAGGTAAAACTCTACATCGCATTGATTTTAAGCTAAATCATGAGTTTCGCATGGATTAGAAGCTAACTCGTTTGTTTCGCCTACATTTGAAGCTATATCATTAACATCGCAAGTATTTGAAGCTAAATCATTTGTGTTACATGGATTTGAAGCTCATCCTTCTACTTCGCATTGATTTGAAGCTAAATCAAGTTTATATCGCATGGATTTTGAAGCTAACTCGTTTGATCGTCTGCATTTGAAGCTATATCACTTATATCCCAAGTTTCTGAAGCTAAATTATTTGTTAAGCATGGATTTGAAGGTAAACCTTCTTCATCGCATTGATTTGAAGCTAAATCATGAGTTTCGCATGGATTAGAAGCTGACTCGTTTGTTTCGCCTACATTTGAAGCTATATCATTTATATCGCAAGTATTTGAAGCTAAATCATTTATGTTACATGGATTTGAAGCTCATCCTTCTAATTCGCATTGATTTGAAGCTAAATCAAGTTTATCGCATGGATTTTGAAGCTAACTCGTTTGATCGTCTGCATTTGAAGCTATATCACTTATATCCCAAGTATTCGAAGCTAAATTATTTGTTAAGCATGGATTTGAAGGTAAACCTTCTACATCGCATTGATTTGAAGCTAAATCATGAGTTTCGCATGGAATAGAAGCTAACACGTTTGTTTCGCCTGCATTTGAAGCTATATCATTTATATCGCAAGTATTTGAAGCTAAATCATTTGTGTTACATGGATTTGAAGCTCATCCTTCTACTTCGCATTGATTTGAAGCTAAATCAAGTTTATCGCATGGATTTTGAAGCTAACTCGTTTGATCGTCTGCATTTGAAGCTATATCACGTATATCCCAAGTGTTTGAAGCTAAATCATTTGTTGTGCATGGATTTGAAGGTAAACCTTCTTCATCGCATTGATTTGAAGCTAAATCATGAGTTTCGCATGGATTAGAAGCTGACTCGTTTGTTTCGCCTACATTTGAAGCTATATCATTTATATCGCAAGTATTTGAAGCTAAATCATTTATGTTACATGGATTTGAAGCTCATCCTTCTAATTCGCATTGATTTGAAGCTAAAATCAAGTTTATCGCATGGATTTTGAAGCTAACTCGTTTGATCGTCTGCATTTGAAGCTATATCACTTATATCCCAAGTATTCGAAGCTAAATTATTTGTTAAGCATGGATTTGAAGGTAAACCTTCTACATCGCATTGATTTGAAGCTAAATCATGAGTTTCGCATGGAATAGAAGCTAACACGTTTGTTTCGCCTGCATTTGAAGCTATATCATTTATATCGCAAGTATTTGAAGCTAAATCATTTGTGTTACATGGATTTGAAGCTCATCCTTCTACTTCGCATTGATTTGAAGCTAAATCAAGTTTATCGCATGGATTTTGAAGCTAACTCGTTTGATCGTCTGCATTTGAAGCTATATCACGTATATCCCAAGTGTTTGAAGCTAAATCATTTGTTGTGCATGGATTTGAAGGTAAACCTTCTACATCGCATTGATTTGAAGCTAAATCATGAGTTTCGCATGGATTAAAAGATAACTCGTTTGTTAGGCCTGCTTTTGAAGCTATATCATTTATATCGCAAGTATTTAAAGCTAAATCATTTGTGTTGCATGGATTTGAAGCTAATCCTTCTACTTCGCATTGATTTGATGCTAAATCAAGTTTATCGCATGGATTTTGAAGCTAACTCGTTTGATCGTCTGCATTTGAAGCTATATCACTTATATCCCAAGTGTTTGAAGCTGAATTATTTGTTAAGCATGATTTTAAAGGTAAACCTTCTACATCGCATTGATTTGAAGCTAAATCATGAGTTTCGCATGGATTAGAAGCTAACTCGTTTGATCGTCTGCATTTGAAGCTATATCACTTATATCCCAAGTGTTTGAAGCTAAATTATTTGTTAAGCATGGATTTGAAGGTAAACCTTCTACATCGCATTTATTAGAAGCTAAATCATGAGTTTCGCATGGATTAGAAGCTAACTCGTTTGTTTCGCCTACATTTGAAGCTATATCATTTATATCGCAAGTATTTGAAGCTAAATTATTTGTGTTGCATGGATTTGAAGCTCATCCTTCTACTTCGCATTGATTTGAAGCTAAATCAAGTTTATCGCATGGATTTTGAGGCTAACTCGTTTGATCTTCTGCATTTGAAGCTATATCACTTATATCCCAAGTATTTGAAGCTAAATTATTTGTTAAGCATGGATTTGAAGGTAAACCTTCTACATCGCATTGATTTGAAGCTAAATCATGAGTTTCGCATGGATTAGAAGCTAACTCGGTTGTTTCGCCTACATTTGAAGCTATATCATTTATATCGCAAGTATTTGAAGCTAAATCATTTATGTTACATGGATTTGAAGCCCATCCTTCTAATTCGCATTGATTTGAAGCTAAATCAAGTTTATCGCATGGATTTTGAAGCTAACTCGTTTGATCGTCTGCATTTGAAGCTATATCACTTATATCCCAAGTATTCGAAGCTAAATTATTTGTTAAGCATGGATTTGAAGGTAAACCTTCTACATCGCATTGATTTGAAGCTAAATCATGAGTTTCGCATGGAATAGAAGCTAACACGTTTGTTTCGCTTGCATTTGAAGCTATATCATTTATATCGCAAGTATTTGAAGATAAATCATTTGTGTTGCATGGATTTGAAGCTGATCCTTCTACTTCGCATTGATTTCAAGCTAAATCAAGTTTATCGCATGGATTTTGTGGCTAACTCGTTTGATCGTCTGCATTTGAAGCTATATCACTTATATCCCAATTGTTTGAAGCTAAATTATTTGTTAAGCATGGATTTGAAGGTAAAACTCTACATCGCATTGATTTTAAGCTAAATCATGAGTTTCGCATGGATTAGAAGCTAACTCGTTTGTTTCGCCTACATTTGAAGCTATATCATTAACATCGCAAGTATTTGAAGCTAAATCATTTGTGTTACATGGATTTGAAGCTCATCCTTCTACTTCGCATTGATTTGAAGCTAAATCAAGTTTATCGCATGGATTTTGAAGCTAACTCGTTTGATCGTCTGCATTTGAAGCTATATCACTTATATCCCAAGTTTCTGAAGCGAAATTATTTGTTAAGCATGGATTTGAAGGTAAACCTTCTTCATCGCATTGATTTGAAGCTAAATCATGAGTTTCGCATGGATTAGAAGCTGACTCGTTTGTTTCGCCTACATTTGAAGCTATATCATTTATATCGCAAGTATTTGAAGCTAAATCATTTATGTTACATGGATTTGAAGCTCATCCTTCTAATTCGCATTGATTTGAAGCTAAATCAAGTTTATCGCATGGATTTTGAAGCTAACTCGTTTGATCGTCTGCATTTGAAGCTATATCACTTATATCCCAAGTATTCGAAGCTAAATTATTGTTAAGCATGGATTTGAAGGTAAACCTTCTACATCGCATTTATTTGAAGCTAAATCATGAGTTTCGCATGGATTAGAAGCTAACTCGTTTGTTTCGCCTACATTTGAAGCTATATCATTTATATCGCAAGTATTTGAAGCTAAATTATTTGTGTTGCATGGATTTGAAGCTCATCCTTCTACTTCGCATTGATTTGAAGCTAAATCAAGTTTATCGCATGGATTTTGAGGCTAACTCGTTTGATCTTCTGCATTTGAAGCTATATCACTTATATCCCAAGTATTTGAAGCTAAATTATTTGTTAAGCATGGATTTGAAGGTAAACCTTCTACATCGCATTGATTGAAGCTAAATCATGAGTTTCGCATGGATTAGAAGCTAACTCGGTTGTTTCGCCTACATTTGAAGCTATATCATTTATATCGCAAGTATTTGAAGCTAAATCATTTATGTTACATGGATTTGAAGCTCATCCTTCTAATTCGCATTGATTTGAAGCTAAATCAAGTTTATCGCATGGATTTTGAAGCTAACTCGTTTGATCGTCTGCATTTGAAGCTATATCACTTATATCCCAAGTATTCGAAGCTAAATTATTTGTTAAGCATGGATTTGAAGGTAAACCTTCTACATCGCATTGATTTGAAGCTAAATCATGAGTTTCGCATGGAATAGAAGCTAACACGTTTGTTTCGCCTGCATTTGAAGCTATATCATTTATATCGCAAGTATTTGAAGCTAAATCATTTGTGTTGCATGGATTTGAAGCTGATCCTTCTACTTCGCATTGATTTCAAGCTAAATCAAGTTTATCGCATGGATTTTGTGGCTAACTCGTTTGATCGTCTGCATTTGAAGCTATATCACTTATATCCCAAGTGTTTGAAGCTAAATTATTTGTTAAGCATGGATTTGAAGGTAAAACTCTACATCGCATTGATTTTAAGCTAAATCATGAGTTTCGCATGGATTAGAAGCTAACTCGTTTGTTTCGCCTACATTTGAAGCTATATCATTAACATCGCAAGTATTTGAAGCTAAATCATTTGTGTTACATGGATTTGAAGCTCATCCTTCTTCATCGCATTGATTTGAAGCTAAATCATGAGTTTCGCATGGATTAGAAGCTGACTCGTTTGTTTCGCCTACATTTGAAGCTATATCATTTATATCGCAAGTATTTGAAGCTAAATCATTTATGTTACATGGATTTGAAGCTCATCCTTCTAATTCGCATTGATTTGAAGCTAAATCAAGTTTATCGCATGGATTTTGAAGCTAACTCGTTTGATCGTCTGCATTTGAAGCTATATCACTTATATCCCAAGTATTCGAAGCTAAATTATTTGTTAAGCATGGATTTGAAGGTAAACCTTCTACATCGCATTGATTTGAAGCTAAATCATGAGTTTCGCATGGAATAGAAGCTAACACGTTTGTTTCGCCTGCATTTGAAGCTATATCATTTATATCGCAAGTATTTGAAGCTAAATCATTTGTGTTACATGGATTTGAAGCTCATCCTTCTACTTCGCATTGATTTGAAGCTAAATCAAGTTTATCGCATGGATTTTGAAGCTAACTCGTTTGATCGTCTGCATTTGAAGCTATATCACGTATATCCCAAGTGTTTGAAGCTAAATCATTTGTTGTGCATGGATTTGAAGGTAAACCTTCTACATCGCATTGATTTGAAGCTAAATCATGAGTTTCGCATGGATTAAAAGATAACTCGTTTGTTAGGCCTGCATTTGAAGCTATATCATTTATATCGCAAGTATTTAAAGCTAAATCATTTGTGTTGCATGGATTTGAAGCTAATCCTTCTACTTCGCATTGATTTGATGCTAAATCAAGTTTATCGCATGGATTTTGAAGCTAACTCGTTTGATCGTCTGCATTTGAAGCTATATCACTTATATCCCAAGTGTTTGAAGCTAAATTATTTGTTAAGCATGGATTTGAAGGTAAACCTTCTACATCGCATTTATTTGAAGCTAAATCATGAGTTTCGCATGGATTAGAAGCTAACTCGTTTGTTTCGCCTGCATTTGAAGCTATATCATTTATATCGCAAGGACTTGAAGCTAAATCATTTGTGTTGCATGGATTTGAAGCTAATCCTTCTACTTCGCATTGATTTGAAGCTAAATCAGGTTTATCGCATGGATTTTGAAGCTAACTCGTTTGATCGTCTGCATTTGAAGCTATATCACTTATATCCCAAGTGTTTGAAGCTAAATCATTTGTTGCGCATGGATTTGAAGGTGAACCTTCTACATCGCATTGATTTGAATCTAAATCATGAGTTTCGCATGGATTAGAAGCTAACTCGTTTGTTTCGCCTGCATTTGAAGCTATATCATTTATATCGCAAGTATTTGAAGCTAAATCATTTGTGTTGCATGGATTTTAAGCTAATCCTTCTACTTCGCATTGATTTGAAACTAAATCAAGTTTATCGCATGGATTTTGAAGCTAACTCGTTTGATCGTCTGCATTTGAAGATATATCACTTATATCCCAAGTGTTTGAAGCTAAATTATTTGTTAAGCATGAATTTGAAGGTAAACCTTCTACATCACATTGATTTGAAGCTAAATCATGAGTTTCGCATGGATTAGAAGCTAACTCGTTTGATTCGCCTGCATTTGAAGCTACATCACTTATATCGCAAGTATCTGATGCTAAATCATTTGTTTCGCATGGATTTGATGCTAAACCTTCTACATCTCATTGACTTTCAGCTAAATCAAGTGCATGGCATGGATTTGAAGATAACTCGTTTGTTTCTTCTGCATTTGAAGCTATATCACTTATATCGCAAGTGTCTGAAGCTAAATCACTTGTTTCGCGTGGACTTGAAGCTAACTCGTTTGATCGTCTGCATTTGAAGCTATATCACTTATATCCCAAGTGTTTGAAGCTAAATCATTTGTTGCGCATGGATTTGAAGGTGAACCTTCTACATCGCATTGATTTGAAGCTAAATCATGAGTTTCGCATCGATTAGAAGCTAACTCGTTTGCTTCGCCTGCATTTGAAGCTATATCATTTATATCGCAAGTATTTGAAGCTAAATCATTTGTGTTGCATGGATTTTAAGCTAATCCTTCTACTTCGCATTGATTTGAAGCTAAATCAAGTTTATCGCATGGATTTTGAAGCTAACTCGTTTGATCGTCTGCATTTGAAGCTATATCACTTATATCCCAAGTGTTTGAAGCTAAATTATTTGTTCAGCATGGATTTGAAGGTAAAGCTTCTACATATTGATTTGAAGCTAAATCATGAGTTTCGCATGGATTAGAAGCTAACTCGTTTGTTTCGCCTGCATTTGAAGCTATATCATTTATATCGCAAGTACTTCAAGCTAAATCATTTGGGTTGCATGGATTTGAAGCTAATCCTTCTACTTCGCATTGATTTCAAGCTAAATCAAGTTTATCGCATGGATTTTGAGGCTAACTAGTTTGATCGTCTGCATTTGAAGCTATATCACTTATATCCCAAGTGTTTGAAGCTAAATTATTTGTTAAGCATGGATTTGAAGGTAAAACTCTACATCGCATTGATTTTAAGCTAAATCATGAGTTTCGCATGGATTAGAAGCTAACTCGTTTGTTTCGCCTACATTTGAAGCTATATCATTAACATCGCAAGTATTTGAAGCTAAATCATTTGTGTTGCATGGATTTGAAGCTAATCCTTCTACTTCGCATTGATTTGAAGCTAAATCAAGTTTATCGCATGTAATTTGAAGCTAAGTCGTTTGATCGTCTGCATTTGAAGCTATATCACTTATATCCCAAGTGTTTGAAGCTAAATTATTTGTTAAGCATGGATTTGAAGGTAAACCTTCTACATCGCATTGATTTGAAGCTAAATCATGAGTGTCGCATGGATTATAAGCTAACTCGTTTGCTTCTCCTGCATTTGAAGCTATATCACTTATATCGCAAGTATCTGATGCTAAATCATTTGTTTCGCATGGATTTGAAGCTAAACCTTCTACATCGCATTGATTTTCAGCTAAATCAAGTGCTTGGCATGGATTTGAAGATAACTCGTTTGTTTCTTCTGCATTTGAAGCTATATCACTTATATCGCAAGTGTCTGAAGCTAAATCACTTGTTTCGCGTGGACTTGAAGCTAACTCGTTTGTTTCGCCTACATTTGAAGCTATATCATTTACATCGCAAGTATTTGAAGCTAAATCATTTGTGTTGCATGGATTTGAAGCTGATCCTTCTACTTCGCATTGATTTCAAGCTGAATCAAGTTTATCGCATGGATTTTGAGGCTAACTCGTTTGATCGTCTGCATTTGAAGCTATATCACTTATATCCCAAGTGTTTGAAGCCAAATTATTTGTTAAGCATGGATTTGAAGGTAAAACTCTACATCGCATTGATTTTAAGCTAAATCATGAGTTTCGCATGGGTTAGAAGCTAACTCGTTTGTTTCGCCTACATTTGAAGCTATATCATTAACATCGCAAGTATTTGAAGCTAAATCATTTGTGTTATATGGATTTGAAGCTCATCCTTCTACTTCGCATTGATTTGAAGCTAAATCAAGTTTATCACATGGATTTTGAAGCTAACTCGTTTGATCGTCTGCATTTGAAGCTATATCACTTATATCCCAAGTTTCTGAAGCTAAATTATTTGTTAAGCATGGATTTGAAGGTAAACCTTCTACATCGCATTGATTTGAAGCTAAATCATGAGTTTCGCATGGATTAGAAGCTGACTCGTTTGTTTCGCCTACATTTGAAGCTATATCATTTATTTCGCAAGTATTTGAAGCTAAATCATTTGTGTTACATGGATTTGAAGCTCATCCTTCTACTTCGCATTGATTTGAAGCTAAATCAAGTTTATCGCATGGATTTTGAAGCTAACTCGTTTGATCGTCTGCATTTGAAGCTATATCACTTATATCCCAAGTTTCTGAAGCTAAATTATTTGTTAAGCATGGATTTGAAGGTAAACCTTCTACATCGCATTGATTTGAAGCTAAATCATGAGTTTCGCATGGATTAGAAGCTGACTCGTTTGTTTCGCCTACATTTGAAGCTATATCATTTATTTCGCAAGTATTTGAAGCTAAATCATTTGTGTTACATGGATTTGAAGCTCATCCTTCTACTTCGCATTGATTTGATGCTAAATCAAGTTTATCGCATGGATTTTGAAGCTAACTCGTTTGATCGTCTGCATTTGAAGCTATATCACTTATATCCCAAGTGTTTGAAGCTAAATTATTTGTTAAGCATGGATTTGAAGGTAAACCTTCTACATCGCATTTATTTGAAGCTAAATCATGAGTTTCGCATGGATTAGAAGCTAACTCGTTTGCTTCTCCTGCATTTGAAGCTATATCACTTATATCGCAAGTATCTGATGCTAAATCATTTGTTTCGCATGGATTTGAAGCTAAACCTTCTACATCGCATTGATTTTCAGCTAAATCAAGTGCTTGGCATGGATTTGAAGATAACTCGTTTGTTTCTTCTGCATTTGAAGCTATATCACTTATATCGCAAGTGTCTGAAGCTAAATCACTTGTTTCGCGTAGACTTGAAGCTAAATCGTTTGATCGTCTGCATTTGAAGCTATATCACTTATATCTCAAGTGTCTGAAGCTAAATCACTTGTGTTGCATGGATTTGAAGCTAATCCTTCTACTTCGCATTGATTTGATGCTAAATCAAGTTTATCGCATGGATTTTGAAGCTAACTCGTTTGATCGTCTGCATTTGAAGCTATATCACTTATATCCCAAGTGTTTGAAGCTAAATTATTTGTTAAGCATGGATTTGAAGGTAAACCTTCTACATCGCATTTATTTGAAGCTAAATCATGAGTTTCGCATGGATTAGAAGCTAACTCGTTTGTTTCGCCTGCATTTGAAGCTATATCATTTATATCGCAAGTATTTGAAGCTAAATCATTTGTGTTGCATGGATTTGAAGCTCATCCTTCTACTTCGCATTGATTTGAAGCTAAATCAAGTTTATCGCATGGATTTTGAAGCTAACTCGTTTGATCGTCTGCATTTGAAGCTATATCACTTATATCCCAAGTGTTTGAAGCTAAATTATTTGTTCAGCATGGATTTGAAGGTAAAGCTTCTACATATTGATTTGAAGCTAAATCATGAGTTTCGCATGGATTAGAAGCTAACTCGTTTGTTTCGCCTGCATTTGAAGCTATATCATTTATATCGCAAGTACTTCAAGCTAAATCATTTGGGTTGCATGGATTTGAAGCTAAACCTTCTACATCGCATTGATTTTCAGCTAAATCAAGTGCTTGGCATGGATTTGAAGATAACTCGTTTATTTCTTCTGCATTTGAAGCTATATCACTTATATCGCAAGTGTCTGAAGCTAAATCGCTTGTTTCGCGTGGACTTGAAGCTAACTCGTTTGATCGTCTGCATTTGAAGCTGTGTCACGTATATCCCAAGTGTTTGAAGCTAAATCATTTGTTAAGCATGGATTTGAAGGTAAAACTTCTACATCGCATTGATTTGAAGCTGAATCATGAGTTTCGCATGGATTAGAAGCTAACTCGTTTGTTTCGCCTACATTTGAAGCTATATCATTTACATCGCAAGTATTTGAAGCTAAATCATTTGTGTTGCATGGATTTGAAGCTGATCCTTCTACTTCGCATTGATTTCAAGCTAAATCAAGTTTATCGCATGGATTTTGAAGCTAACTCGTTTGATCGTCTGCATTTGAAGCTATATCACTTATATCCCAAGTGTTTGAAGCTAAATTACTTGTTAAGCATGGATTTGAAGGTAAACCTTCTACATCGCATTTATTTGAAGCTAAATCATGAGTTTCGCATGGATTAGAAGCTAACTCGTTTGCTTCTCCTGCATTTGAAGCTATATCACTTATATCTCAAGTGTCTGAAGCTAAATCACTTGTGTTGCATGGATTTGAAGCTAATCCTTCTACTTCGCATTGATTTGATGCTAAATCAAGTTTATCGCATGGATTTTGAAGCTAACTCGTTTGATCGTCTGCATTTGAAGCTATATCACTTATATCCCAAGTGTTTGAAGCTAAATTATTTGTTAAGCATGGATTTGAAGGTAAACCTTCTACATCGCATTTATTTGAAGCTAAATCATGAGTTTCGCATGGATTAGAAGCTAACTCGTTTGTTTCGCCTGCATTTGAAGCTATATCATTTATATCGCAACTATTAGAAGCTAAATCATTTGTGTTGCATGGATTTGAAGCTCATCCTTCTACTTCGCATTGATTTGAAGCTAAATCAAGTTTATCGCATGGATTTTGAGGCTAACTCGTTTGATCTTCTGCATTTGAAGCTATATCACATATATCCCAAGTATTTGAAGCTAAATTATTTGTTAAGCATGGATTTGAAGGTAAACCTTCTACATCGCATTGATTTGAAGCTAAATCATGAGTTTCGCATGGATTAGCAGCTAACACGTTTGTTTCGCCTGCATTTGAAGCTATATCATTTATATCGCAAGTATTTGAAGCTAAATCATTTGTGTTGCATGGATTTTAAGCTAATCCTTCTACTTCGCATTGATTTGAAGCTAAATCATGTTTATCGCATGGATTTTGAAGCTAACTCGTTTGATCGTCTGCATTTGAAGCTATATCACGTATATCCCAAGTGTTTGAAGCTAAATCAATTGTTAAGCATGGATTTGAAGTTAAACCATCTACATCGCATTGATTTCAAGCTAAATCAAGTTTATCGCATGGGTTTTGAAGCTAACTCGTTTGATCGTCTGCATTTGAAGCCCTATCACTTATATCCCAAGTGTTTGCAGCTAAATTATTTGTTAAGCATGGATTTGAAGGTAAACCTTCTACATCGCATTTATTTGAAACTAAATCATGAGTTTCGCATGGATTAGAAGCTAACTCGTTTGTTTCGCCTGCATTTGAAGCTATATCATTTATATCGCAAGTATTTGAAGCTAAATCATTTGTGTTGCATGGATTTGAAGCTCATCCTTCTACTTCGCATTGATTTGAAGCTAAATCAAGTTTATCGCATGGATTTTGAGGCTAACTCGTTTGATCTTCTGCATTTGAAGCTATATCACATATATCCCAAGTATTTGAAGCTAAATTATTTGTTAAGCATGGATTTGAAGGTAAACCTTCTACATCGCATTGATTTGAAGCTAAATCATGAGTTTCGCATGGATTAGAAGCTAACACGTTTGTTTCGCCTGCATTTGAAGCTATATCATTTATATCGCAAGTATTTGAAGCTAAATCATTTGTGTTGCATGGATTTTAAGCTAATCCTTCTACTTCGCATTGATTTGAAGCTAAATCATGTTTATCGCATGGATTTTGAAGCTAACTCGTTTGATCGTCTGCATTTGAAGCTATATCACGTATATCCCAAGTGTTTGAAGCTAAATCATTTGTTAAGCATGGATTTGAAGTTAAACCATCTACATCGCATTGATTTCAAGCTAAATCAAGTTTATCGCATGGGTTTTGAAGCTAACTCGTTTGATCGTCTGCATTTGAAGCCATATCACTTATATCCCAAGTGTTTGAAGCTAAATCATTTTTTAAGCATGGATTTGAAGGTAAACCTTCTAAATCGCATTGATTTGAAGCTAAATCATGTGTTTCGCATAGATATGAAGCTAACTCGTTTGTTTCGTCTGCATTTGAATCTGTATCATTTATACCGCAAGTATCTGAAACTAAATCGTTTGTTTCGCATGGATTTGAAGCTAATCCTTCTACTTCGCATTGATTTGATGCTAAATCAAGTTTATCGTATGGATTTTGAAGCTAACTCGTTTGATCGTCTGCATTTGAAGCTATATCACTTATATCCCAAGTGTTTGAAGCTAAATTATTTGTTAAGCATGGATTTGAAGGTAAACCTTCTACATCGCATTTATTTGAAGCTAAATCATGAGTTTCGCATGGATTAGAAGCTAACACGTTTGTTTTGCCTGCATTTGAAGCTATATCATTTATATCGCAAGTATTTGAACCTAAATCATTTGTGTTACATGGATTTGAAGCTCATCCTTCTACTTCGCATTGATTTGAAGAAAAATCAAGTTTATCGCATGGATTTTGAAGCTAACTCGTTTGATCGTCTGCATTTGAAGCAATATCACTTATATTGCAAGTATCTGATGCTAAATCACTTGTTTCGCGTGAACTTGAAGCTAACTCGTTTGATCGTCCGCATTTGAATCTATATCATTTATATCCCAAGTGTTTGAAGCTAAATTATTTGTTAAGCATGAATTTGAAGGTAAACCTTCTACATCACATTGATTTGCAGCTAAATCATGAGTTTCGCATGGATTAGAAGCTAACTCGTTTGCTTCGCCTGCATTTGAAGCTATATCACTTATATCGCAAGTATCTGATGCTAAATCATTTGTGTTACATGGATTTGAAGCTCATCCTTCTACTTCGCATTGATTTGAATCTAAATCAAGTTTATCGCATGGATTTTGAAGCTAACTCGTTTGATCGTCTGCATTTGAAGCAATATCACTTATATCCCAAGTGTTTGAAGCTAAATTATTTGTTAAGCATGGATTTGAAGGTAAACCTTCTACATCGCATTGATTTGAAGCTAAATCATGAGTTCGCATGGATTAGAAGCTAACACGTTTCTTTCGCCTGCATTTGAAGCTATATCATTTATATCGCAAGTATTTGAAGCTAAATCATTTGTGTTACATGGATTTGAAGCTCATCCTTCTACTTCGCATTGATTTGAAGCTAAATCAAGTTTATCGCATGGATTTTGAAGCTAACTCGTTTGATCGTCTGCATTTGAAGCTATATCATTTATATACCAAGTGTTTAAAGCTAAATTATTTGTTAAGCATGGATTTGAAGGTAAACCTTCTACATCGCATTGATTTGAAGCTGAATCATGAGTTTCGCATGGATTAGAAGCTAACACGTTTGTTTCGCCTGCATTTGAATCTGTATCATTTATACCGCAAGTATCTGAAACTAAATCATTTGTTTCGCATGGATTTGAAACTAATCCTTCTACTTCGCATTGATTTGAAGCTAAATCAAGTTTATCGCATGTATGTTAAAGCTAACTCGTTTGATCGTCTGCATTTGAAGCTATATCACGTATATCCCAAGTGTTTGAAGCTAAATCATTTGTTAAACATGGATTTGAAGGTAACCCATCTACATCGCATTGATTTCAAGCTAAATCAAGTTTATAGCATGGATTTTGAAGCTAACTCGTTTGATCGTCTGCATTTGAAGCCATATCACTTATATCCCAAGTGTTTGAAGCTAAATCATTTTTTAAGCATGGATTTGAAGGTAAACCTTCTACATCGCATTGATTTGAAGCTAAATCATGTGTTTCGCATAGATATGAAGCTAACTCGTTTGTTTCGTCTGCATTTGAATCTGTATCATTTATACCGCAAGTATCTGAAACTAAATCATTTGTTTCGCATGGATTTGAAACTAATCCTTCTACTTCGCATTGATTTGAAGCTAAATCAAGTTTATCGCATGTATTTTAAAGCTAACTCGTTTGATCGTCTGCATTTGAAGCTATATCACGTATATCCCAAGTGTTTGAAGCTAAATCATTTGTTGTGCATGGATTTGAAGGTAAACCTTCTACATCGCATTGATTTGAAGCTAAATGATGTGTTTCGCATGGATTAGAAGATAACTCGTTTGTTAGGCCTGCATTTGAAGCTATATCATTTATATCGCAAGTATTTGAAGCTAAATCATTTGTGATGCATGGATTTGAAGCTAATCCTTCTACTTCGCATTGATTTGAAGCTAAATCAAGTTTATCGCATGGATTTTGAAGCTAACTCGTTTGATCGTCTGCATTTGAAGCTATATCACTTATATCCCAAGTGTTTGAAGCTAAATTATTTGTTAATCATGGATTTGAAGGTAAACCTTCTACATCGCATTGATTTGAAGCTAAATCATGAGTTTCGCATGGATTATAAGCTAACTCGTTTGTTTCTCCTGCATTTGAAGCTATATCACTTATATCGCAAGTATCTGATGCTAAATCATTTGTTTCGCATAGATTTGAAGCTAAACCTTCTACATGTCATTCATTTTCAGCTAAATCAAGTCCATGGCATGGATTTGAAGATAACTCGTTTGTTTCTTCTGCATTTGAAGCTATATCACTTATATCGCAAGTGTCTGAAGCTAAATCACTTGTTTCGCGTGGATTTGAAACTAATCCTTCTACTTCGCATTGATTTGAAGCTAAATCAAGTTTATCGCATGTATTTTAAAGCTAACTCGTTTGATCGTCTGCATTTGAAGCTATATCACGTATATCCCAAGTGTTTGAAGCTAAATCATTTGTTGTGCATGGATTTGAAGGTAAACCTTCTACATCGCATTGATTTGAAACTAAATGATGAGTTTCGCATGGATTAGAAGATAACTCGTTTGTTAGGCCTGCATTTGAAGCTATATCATTTATGTCGCAAGTATTTGAAGCTAAATCATTTGTGTTGCATGGATTTGAAGCTAATCCTTCTACTTCGCATTGATTTGAAGCTAAATCAAGTTTATCGCATGGATTTTGAAGCTAACTCGTTTGATCGTCTGCATTTGAAGCTATATCACTTATATTCCAAGTGTTTGAAGCTAAATTAATTGTTAAGCATGGATTTGAAGGTAAACCTTCTACATCGCATTGATTTGAAGCTAAATCATGAGTTTCGCATGGATTATAAGCTAACTCGTTTGTTTCTCCTGCATTTGAAGCTATATCTCTTATATCGCAAGTATCTGATGCTAAATCATTTGTTTCGCATGGATTTGAAGCTAAACCTTCTACATCGCATTGATTTTCAGCTAAATCAAGTGCTTGGCATGGATTTGAAGATAACTCGTTTGTTTCTTCTGCATTTGAAGCTATATCACTTATATCGCAAGTGTCTGAAGCTAAATCACTTGTTTCGCGTGAACTTGAAGCTAACTGGTTTGATCGTCCGCATTTGAAGCTATATCACTTATATCCCAAGTGTTTGAAGCTAAATTATTTGTCAAGCATGAATTTGAAGGTAAACCTTCTACATCACATTGATTTGCAGCTAAATCATGAGTTTCGCATGGATTAGAAGCTAACTCGTTTGCTTCGCCTGCATTTGAAGCTATATCACTTATATCGCAAGTATCTGATGCTAAATCATTTGTGTTACATGGATTTGAAGCTCATCCTTCTACTTCGCATTGATTTGAATCTAAATCAAGTTTATCGCATGGATTTTGAAGCTAACTCGTTTGATCGTCTGCATTTGAAGCAATATCACTTATATCCCAAGTGTTTGAAGCTAAATTATTTGTTAAGCATGGATTTGAAGGTAAACCTTCTACATCGCATTGATTTGAAGCTAAATCATGAGTTCGCATGGATTAGAAGCTAACACGTTTCTTTCGCCTGCATTTGAAGCTATATCATTTATATCGCAAGTATTTGAAGCTAAATCATTTGTGTTACATGGATTTGAAGCTCATCCTTCTACTTCGCATTGATTTGAAGCTAAATCAAGTTTATCGCATGGATTTTGAAGCTAACTCGTTTGATCGTCTGCATTTGAAGCTATATCATTTATATACCAAGTGTTTAAAGCTAAATTATTTGTTAAGCATGGATTTGAAGGTAAACCTTCTACATCGCATTGATTTGAAGCTAAATCATGAGTTTCGCATGGATTAGAAGCTAACACGTTTGTTTCGCCTGCATTTGAATCTGTATCATTTATACCGCAAGTATCTGAAACTAAATCATTTGTTTCGCATGGATTTGAAACTAATCCTTCTACTTCGCATTGATTTGAAGCTAAATCAAGTTTATCGCATGTATTTTAAAGCTAACTCGTTTGATCGTCTGCATTTGAAGCTATATCACGTATATCCCAAGTGTTTGAAGCTAAATCATTTGTTAAACATGGATTTGAAGGTAACCCATCTACATCGCATTGATTTCAAGCTAAATCAAGTTTATAGCATGGATTTTGAAGCTAACTCGTTTGATCGTCTGCATTTGAAGCCATATCACTTATATCCCAAGTGTTTGAAGCTAAATCATTTTTTAAGCATGGATTTGAAGGTAAACCTTCTACATCGCATTGATTTGAAGCTAAATCATGTGTTTCGCATAGATATGAAGCTAACTCGTTTGTTTCGTCTGCATTTGAATCTGTATCATTTATACCGCAAGTATCTGAAACTAAATCATTTGTTTCGCATGGATTTGAAACTAATCCTTCTACTTCGCATTGATTTGAAGCTAAATCAAGTTTATCGCATGTATTTTAAAGCTAACTCGTTTGATCGTCTGCATTTGAAGCTATAGCACGTATATCCCAAGTGTTTGAAGCTAAATCATTTGTTGTGCATGGATTTGAAGGTAAACCTTCTACATCGCATTGATTTGAAGCTAAATGATGTGTTTCGCATGGATTAGAAGATAACTCGTTTGTTAGGCCTGCATTTGAAGCTATATCATTTATATCGCAAGTATTTGAAGCTAAATCATTTGTGATGCATGGATTTGAAGCTAATCCTTCTACTTCGCATTGATTTGAAGCTAAATCAAGTTTATCGCATGGATTTTGAAGCTAACTCGTTTGATCGTCTGCATTTGAAGCTATATCACTTATATCCCAAGTGTTTGAAGCTAAATTATTTGTTGATCATGGATTTGAAGGTAAACCTTCTACATCGCATTGATTTGAAGCTAAATCATGAGTTTCGCATGGATTATAAGCTAACTCGTTTGTTTCTCCTGCATTTGAAGCTATATCACTTATATCGCAAGTATCTGATGCTAAATCATTTGTTTCGCATAGATTTGAAGCTAAACCTTCTACATGTCATTCATTTTCAGCTAAATCAAGTGCATGGCATGGATTTGAAGATAACTCGTTTGTTTCTTCTGCATTTGAAGCTATATCACTTATATCGCAAGTGTCTGAAGCTAAATCACTTGTTTCGCGTGGACTTGAAGCTAACTCGTTTGATCGTCTGCATTTCAAGCTATATCACTTACATCCCAAGTGTTTGAAGCTAAATTATTTGTTAAGCATGGATTTCAAGGTAAACCTTCTACATCGCATTGATTTGAAGCTAAATCATGAGTTTCGCACGGATTAGAAGATAACTCGTTTGTTTCTTCTGCATTTGAAGCTATATCACTTATATCGCAAGTGTCTGAAGCTAAATCATTTGTTTCTCGTGGACTTGAAGCTAACTCGTTTGATCGTCTGCATTTCAAGCTATATCACTTATATCCCAAGTGTTTGAAGCTAAATTATTTGTTAAGCATGGATTTGAAGGTAAACCTTCTACATCGCATTGATTTGAAGCTAAATCATGTGTTTCGCATAGATATGAAGCTAACTCGTTTGTTTCGTCTGCATTTGAATCTGTATCATTTATACCGCAAGTATCTGAAACTAAATCATTTGTTTCGCATGGATTTGAAACTAATCCTTCTACTTCGCATTGATTTGAAGCTAAATCAAGTTTATCGCATGTATTTTAAAGCTAACTCGTTTGATCGTCTGCATTTGAAGCTATATCACGTATATCCCAAGTGTTTGAAGCTAAATCATTTGTTAAACATGGATTTGAAGGTAACCCATCTACATCGCATTGATTTCAAGCTAAATCAAGTTTATCGCATGGATTTTGAAGCTAACTCGTTTGATCGTCTGCATTTGAAGCCATATCACTTATATCCCAAGTGTTTGAAGCTAAATCATTTTTTAAGCATGGATTTGAAGGTAAACCTTCTACATCGCATTGATTTGAAGCTAAATCATGTGTTTCGCATAGATATGAAGCTAACTCGTTTGTTTCGTCTGCATTTGAATCTGTATCATTTATACCGCAAGTATCTGAAACTAAATCATTTGTTTCGCATGGATTTGAAACTAATCCTTCTACTTCGCATTGATTTGAAGCTAAATCAAGTTTATCGCATGTATTTTAAAGCTAACTCGTTTGATCGTCTGCATTTGAAGCTATATCACGTATATCCCAAGTGTTTGAAGCTAAATCATTTGTTGTGCATGGTTTTGAAGGTAAACCTTCTACATCGCATTGATTTGAAGCTAAATGATGTGTTTCGCATGGATTAGAAGATAACTCGTTTGTTAGGCCTGCATTTGAAGCTATATCATTTATATCGCAAGTATTTGAAGCTAAATCATTTGTGTTGCATGGATTTGAAGCTAATCCTTCTACTTCGCATTGATTTGAAGCTAAATCAAGTGCTTGGCATGGATTTGAAGATAACTCGTTTGTTTCTTCTGCATTTGAAGCTATATCACTTATATCGCAAGTGTCTGAAGCTAAATCATTTGTTAAGCATGGATTTGAAGGTAAACCTTCTACATCGCATTGATTTGAAGCTAAATCATGAGTTTCGCATGGATTAGAAGCTAACTCGTTTGTTTAGCCTACATTTGAAGCTATATCATTTATATCGCAAGTATTTGAAGCTAAATCATTTGTGTTGCATGGATTTGAAGCTCATCCTTCTACTTCGCATTGATTTCAAGCTAAATCAAGTTTATCGCATGGATTTTGAGGCTAACTCGTTTGATCGTCTGCATTTGAAGCTATATCACTTATATCCCAAGTGTTTGAAGCTAAATTATTTGTTAAGCATGGGTTTGAGGGCAAAACTCTACATCGCATTGATTTTAAGCTAAATCATGAGTTTCGCATGGATTACAAGCTAACACGTTTGTTTCGCCTGCATTTGAAGCTATATCACGTATATCCCAAGTGTTTGAAGCTAAATCATTTGTTAAGCATGGATTTGAAGGTAAACCTTCTACATCGCATTGATTTGAAGCTAAATCATGAGTTTCGCATGGATTAGAAGCTAACTCGTTTGTTTAGCCTACATTTGAAGCTATATCATTTATATCGCAAGTATCTGATGCTAAATCATTTGTTTCGCATGGATTTGAAGCTAAACCTTCTACATCGCATTGATTTTCAGCTAAATCAAGTGCTTGGCATGGATTTGAAGATAACTCGTTTGTTTCTTCTGCATTTGAAGCTATATCACTTATATCGCAAGTGTCTGAAGCTAAATCGCTTGTTTCGCGTGGACTTGAAGCTAACTCGTTTGATCGTCTGCATTTGAAGCTATATCACGTATATCCCAAGTGTTTGAAGCTAAATCATTTGTTAAGCATGGATTTGAAGGTAAACCTTCTACATCGCATTGATTTGAATCTAAATCATGAGTTTCGCATGGATTAGAATCTAACTCGTTTGTTTAGCCTACATTTGAAGCTATATCATTTATATCGCAAGTATTTGAAGCTAAATCATTTGTGTTGCATGGATTTGAAGCTCATCCTTCTACTTCGCATTGATTTCAAGCTAAATCAAGTTTATCGCATGGATTTTGAGGCTAACTCGTTTGATCGTCTGCATTTGAAGCTATATCACTTATATCCCAAGTGTTTGAAGTTAAATTATTTGTTAAGCATGGGTTTGAAGGCAAAACTCTACATCGCATTGATTTTAAGCTAAATCATGAGTTTCGCATGGATTAGAAGATAACTCGTTCGTTTCTTCTGCATTTGAAGCTATATCACTTATATCCCAAGTGTTTGAAGCTAAATTATTTGTTAAGCATGGATTTAAAGGTAAACCTTCTACATCGCATTGATTTGAAGCTAAATCATGAGTTTCGCATGGATTAGAAGCTAACTCGTTTGTTTCGCCTGCATTTGAAGCTATATCATTTATATCGCTAGTATTTGAAGCTAAATCATTTGTGTTTCATGGATTTGAAGCTCATCCTTCTACTTCGCATTGATTTGAAGCTAAATCAAATTTATCGTGTGGATTATGAAACTAACTCGTTTGATCTCTGCATTTGAAGCTATGTCACTTATATCCCAAGTGTTTGAAGCTTAAATCATTTGTTAACCATGGTTTTGAAGGTAAACCTTCTACATCGCATTGATTTGAAGCTAAATCATGAGTTTCGCATGGATTAGAAGCTAACTCGTTTGTTTCGCCTGCATTTGAAGCTATATCATTTATATCGCAAGTATTTGAAGCTAAATCATTTATGTTCCACGGATTTGAAGCTAATCCTTCTACTTCGCATTGATTTGAAGCTAAATCAAGTTTATCGCATGGATTTTGAAGCTAACTCGTTTGATCGTCTGCATTTCAAGCTATATCACTTATATCCCAAGTGTTTGAAGCTAAATCATTTGTTTCCCATGGATTTGAAGGTGAACCTTCCACATCGCATTGATTTGAATCTAAATCAAGTGCATGGCATGGATTTGAAGATAACTCGTTTGTTTCTTCTGCATTTGAAGCTATATCATTTATATCCCAAGTATTTGAAGCTAAATCATTTGTTAAGCATGGATTTGAAGGTAAACCTTCTACATCGCATTGATTTGAAGCTAAATCATGAGTTTCGCATGGATTGGAAGCTAACACGTTTGTTTTGCCTGCATTTGAAGCTATATCATTTATATCGCTAGTATTTGAAGCTAAATCATTTGTGTTGCATGGATTTGAAGCTCATCCTTCTACTTCGCATTGATTTGAAGCTAAATCAAATTTATCGTGTGGATTATGAAACTAACTCGTTTGATCGCCTGCATTTGAAGCTATATGATTTATATCGCAAGTATTTGAAGCTACATCATTTGTGTTGCACGGATTTGAAGCTAATCCTTCTACTTCGCATTGATTTGAAGCTAATCCTTCTACTTCGCATTGATTTGAAGCTAATCCTTCTACTTCGCATTGATTTGAAGCTAAATCAAGTTTCTCGCATGGAGTTTGAAGCTAATTCGTTTGATCGTCTGCATTTGAAGCTATATCACTTATATCCCAAGTGTTTGATGCTAAATTATTTGTTGAGCATGGATTTGAAGGTAAACCTTCTACATCACATTGATTTGAAGCTAAATCATGAGTTCCGCATGGATTAGAAGCTAACTCGTTAGTTTCGCCTGCATTTGAAGCTATATCACTTATATCGCAAGTATCTGCTGCTAAATCATTTGTTTCGCATAGATTTGAAGCTAAACCTTCTACATCTCATTCATTTTCAGCTAAATCAAGTGCATGGCATGGATTTGAAGATAACTCGTTTGTTTCTTCTGCATTTGAAGCTATATCACTTATATCGCAGGTGTCTGAAGCTAAATCACTTGTTTTGCGTGGACTTGAAGCTAACTCGTTTGATCGTCTGCATTTGAAGCTATATCACTTATATCCCAAGTGTTTGAAGCTAAATTATTTGTTAAGCATGGATTTGAAGGTAAACCTTCTACATCGCATTGATTTGAAGCTAAATCATGAGTTTCGCATGGATTATAAGCTAACTCGTTTGTTTCTCCTGCATTTGAAGCTATATCTCTTATATCGCAAGTATCTGATGCTAAATCATTTGTTTCGCATGGATTTGAAGCTCATCCTTCTACTTCGCATGGATTTGAAGCTAAATCAAGTTTATCGCATGGATTTTGAAGTTAACTCGTTTGATCGTCTGCATTTCAAGCTATATCACTTATATCCCAAGTGTTTGAAGCTAAATTATTTGTTAAGCATGGATTTGAAGGTAAACCTTCTACATCGCATTGATTTGAAGCTAAATCATGAGTTTCGCATGGATTAGAAGCTAACTCGTTCGTTTCGCCTGCATTTGAAGCTATATCATTTATATCGCAAGTATTTGAAGCTAAATCATTTGTGTTCCACGGATTTGAAGCTAATCCTGCTACTTCGCATTGATTTGAAGCTAAATCAAGTTTATCGCATGGATTTTGAAGCTAACTCGTTTGATCGTCTGCATTTCAAGCTATATCACTTATATCACAAGTGTTTGAAGCTAAATCATTTGTTGCCCATGGATTTGAAGGTGAACCTTCCACATCGCATTGATTTGAATCTAAATCAAGTGCATGGCATGGATTTGAAGATAACGCGTTTGTTTCTTCTGCATTTGAAGCTACATCATTTATATCCCAAGTATTTGAAGCTAAATCATTTGTTAAGCATGGATTTGAAGGTAAACCTTCTACATCGCATTGATTTGAAGCTAAATCATGAGTTTCGCATGGATTGGAAGCTAACACGTTTGTTTTGCCTGCATTTGAAGCTATATCATTTATATCGCTAGTATTTGAAGCTAAATCATTTGTGTTGCATGAATTTGAAGCTCATCCTTCTACTTCGCATTGATTTGAAGCTAAATCAAATTTATCGTGTGGATTATGAAACTAACTCGTTTGATCGTCTGCATTTGAAGCTATGTCACTTATATCCCAAGTGTTTGAAGCTAAATCATTTGTTAAGCATGGATTTGAAGGTAAACCTTCTACATCGCATTCATTTGAAGCTAAATCATGAGTTTCGCATGGATTAGAAGCTAACTCGTTTGTTTCGCCTGCATTTGAAGCTATATGATTTATATCGCAAGTATTTGAAGCTACATCATTTGTGTTGCACGGATTTGAAGCTAATCCTTCTACTTCGCTTTGATTTGAAGCTAATCCTTCTACTTCGCATTGATTTGAAGCTAATCCTTCTACTTCGCATTGATTTGAAGCTAAATCAAGTTTCTCGCATGGATTTTGAAGCTAATTCGTTTGATCGTCTGCATTTGAAGCTATATCACTTATATCCCAAGTGTTTGATGCTAAATTATTTGTTGAGCATGGATTTGAAGGTAAACCTTCTACATCACATTGATTTGAAGCTAAATCATGAGTTTCGCATGGATTAGAAGCTAACTCGTTTGTTTCGCATGCATTTGAAGCTATATCACTTATATCGCAAGTATCTGCTGCTAAATCATTTGTTTCGCATAGATTTGAAGCTAAACCTTCTACATCTCATTCATTTTCAGCTAAATCAAGTGCATGGCATGGATTTGAAGATAACTCGTTTGTTTCTTCTGCATTTGAAGCTATATCACTTATATCGCAGGTGTCTGAAGCTAAATCACTTGTTTCGCGTGGACTTGAAGCTAACTCGTTTGATCGTCTGCATTTGAAGCTATATCACTTATATCCCAAGTGTTTGAAGCTAAATCATTTGTTTCGCATAGATTTGAAGCTAAACCTTCTACATCTCATTCATTTTCAGCTAAATCAAGTGCATGGCATGGATTTGAAGATGACTCGTTTGTTTCTTCTGCATTTGAAGCTATATCACTTATATCGCAGGTGTCTGAAGCTAAATCACTTGTTTCGCGTGGACTTGAAGCTAACTCGTTTGATCGTCTGCATTTGATGCTATATCACTTATATCCCAAGTGTTTGAAGCTAAATTATTTGTCAAGCATGGATTTGAAGGTAAACCTTCTACATCGCATTGATTTGAAGCTAAATCATGAGTTTCGCATGGATTATAAGCTAACTCGTTTGTTTCTCCTGCATTTGAAGCTATATCTCTTATATCGCAAGTATCTGATGCTAAATCATTTGTTTCGCATGGATTTGAAGCTAAACCTTCTACATCGCATTGATTTTCAGCTAAATCAAGTGCTTGGCATGGATTTGAAGATAACTCGTTTGTTTCTTCTGCATTTGGAGCTATATCACTTATATCGCAAGTGTCTGAAGCTAAATCACTTGTTTCGCGTGGACTTGAAGCTAACTCGTTTGATCGTCTGCATTTCAAGCTATATCACTTATATCCCAAGTGTTTGAAGCTAAATTATTTGTTAAGCATGGATTTCAAGGTAAACCTTCTACATCGCATTGATTTGAAGCTAAATCATGAGTTTCGCACGGATTAGAAGATAACTCGTTTGTTTCTTCTGCATTTGAAGCTATATTACTTATATCGCAAGTGTCTGAAGCTAAATCATTTGTTTCTCGTGGACTTGAAGCTAACTCGTTTGATCGTCTGCATTTCAAGCTATATCACTTATATCCCAAGTGTTTGAAGCTAAATTATTTGTTAAGCTTGGATTTGAAGGTAAACCTTCTACATCGCATTGATTTGAAGCTAAATCATGAGTTTCGCATGGATTAGAAGATAACTCGTTCGTTTCTTCTGCATTTGAAGCTATATCACTTATATCCCAAGTGTTTGAAGCTAAATTATTTGTTAAGCATGGATTTAAAGGTAAACCTTCTACATCGCATTGATTTGAAGCTAAATCATGAGTTTCGCATGGATTAGAAGCTAACTCGTTTGTTTCGCCTGCATTTGAAGCTATATCATTTATATCGCAAGTATTTGAAGCTAAATCATTTGTGTTGCATGGATTTGAAGCTAATCCTTCTACTTCGCATTGATTTGAAGCTAAATCAAGTTTATCGCATGGATTTTGAAGCTAACTCGTTTGATCGTCTGCATTTGAAGCTATATCACTTATATCCCAAGTGTTTGAAGCTAAATTATTTGTTAAGCATGGATTTGAAGGTAAACCTTCTACATCGCATTGATTTGAAGCTAAATCATGAGTTTCGCATGGATTAGAAGATAACTCGTTCGTTTTTTCTGCATTTTAAGCTATATCACTTATATCGCAAGTATCTGATGCTAAATCATTTGTTTCGCATAGATTTGAAGCTAAACCTTCTACATGTCATTCATTTTCAGCTAAATCAAGTGCATGGCATGGATTTGAAGATAACTCGTTTGTTTCTTCTGCATTTGAAGCTATATCACTTATATCGCAAGTGTCTGAAGCTAAATCACTTGTTTCGCGTGGACTTGAAGCTAACTCGTTTGATCGTCTGCATTTCAAGCTATATCACTTATATCCCAAGTGTTTGAAGCTAAATTATTTGTTAACCATGGATTTCAAGGTAAACCTTCTACATCGCATTGATTTGAAGCTAAATCATGAGTTTCGCACGGATTAGAAGATAACTCGTTTGTTTCTTCTGCATTTGAAGCTGTATCACTTATATCGCAAGTGTCTGAAGCTAAATCACTTGTTTCGCGTGAACTTGAAGCTAACTCGTTTGATCGTCCGCATTTGAAGCTATATCACTTATATCCCAAGTGTTTGAAGCTAAATTATTTGTTAAGCATGAATTTGAAGGTAAACCTTCTACATCACATTGATTTGCAGCTAAATCATGAGTTTCGCATGGATTAGAAGCTGACTCATTTGCTTCGCCTGCATTTGAATCTATATCACTTATATCGCAAGTATCTGAAGCTAAATCATTTGTTTCGCATAGATTTGAAGCTAAACCTTCTACATGTCATTCATTTTCAGCTAAATCAAGTGCATGGCATGGATTTGAAGATAACTCGTTTGTTTCTTCTGCATTTGAAGCTATATCACTTATATCGCAAGTGTCTGAAGCTAAATCACTTGTTTCGCGTGTACTTGAAGCTAACTCGTTTGATCGTCTGCATTTCAAGCTATATCATTTATATCCCAAGTGTTTGAAGCTAAATTATTTGTTAAGCATGGATTTCAAGGTAAACCTTCTACATCGCATTGATTTGAAGCTAAATCATGAGTTTCGCACGGATTAGAAGATAACTCGTTTGTTTCTTCTGCATTTGAAGCTATATCACTTATATCGCAAGTGTCTGATGCTAAATCATTTGTTTCTCGTGGACTTGAAGCTAACTCGTTTGATCGTCTGAATTTCAAGCTATATCACTTATATCCCAAGTGTTTGAAGCTAAATTATTTGTTAAGCATGGATTTGAAGGTAAACCTTCTACATCGCATTGATTTGAAGCTAAATCATGAGTTTCGCATGGATTATAAGCTAACTCGTTTGTTTCTCCTGCATTTGAAGCTATATCTCTTATATCGCAAGTATCTGCTGCTAAATCATTTGTTTCGCATAGATTTGAAGCTAAACCTTCTACATCTCATTCATTTTCAGCTAAATCAAGTGCATGGCATGTATTTGAAGATGACTCGTTTGTTTCTTCTGCATTTGAAGCTATATCACTTATATCGCAGGTGTCTGAAGCTAAATCACTTGTTTCGCGTGGACTTGAAGCTAACTCGTTTGATCGTCTGCATTTCAAGCTATATCACTTATATCCCAAGTGTTTGAAGCTAAATTATTTGTTAAGCATGGATTTCAAGGTAAACCTTCTACATCGCATTGATTTGAAGCTAAATCATGAGTTTCGCATGGATTAGAAGCTAACTCGTTTGTTTCGCCTGCATTTGAAGCTATATGATTTATATCGCAAGTATTTGAAGCTACATCATTTGTGTTGCACGGATTTGAAGCTAATCCTCCTACTTCGCATTGATTTGAAGCTAATCCTTCTACTTCGCATTGATTTGAAGCTAATCCTTCTACTTCGCATTGATTTGAAGCTAAATCAAGTTTCTCGCATGGATTTTGAAGCTAATTCGTTTGATCGTCTGCATTTGAAGCTATATCACTTATATCCCAAGTGTTTGATGCTAAATTATTTGTTGATCATGGATTTGAAGGTAAACCTTCTACATCACATTGATTTGAAGCTAAATCATGAGTTTCGCATGGATTAGAAGCTAACTCGTTTGTTTCGCCTGCATTTGAAGCTATATCACTTATATCGCAAGTATCTGCTGCTAAATCATTTGTTTCGCATAGATTTGAAGCTAAACCTTCTACATCTCATTCATTTTCAGCTAAATCAAGTGCATGGCATGGATTTGAAGATGACTCGTTTGTTTCTTCTGCATTTGAAGCTATATCACTTATATCGCAGGTGTCTGAAGCTAAATCACTTGTTTCGCGTGGACTTGAAGCTAACTCGTTTGATCGTCTGCATTTGAAGCTATATCACTTATATCCCAAGTGTTTGAAGCTAAATTATTTGTTAAGCATGGATTTGAAGGTAAACCTTCTACATCGCATTGATTTGAAGCTAAATCATGAGTTTCGCATGGATTAGAAGATAACTCGTTTGTTTCTCCTGCATTTGAAGCTATATCTCTTATATCGCAAGTATCTGATGCTAAATCATTTGTTTCGCATGGATTTGAAGCTAAACCTTCTACATCGCATTGATTTTCAGCTAAATCAAGTGCTTGGCATGGATTTGAAGATAACTCGTTTGTTTCTTCTGCATTTGGAGCTATATCACTTATATCACAAGTGTCTGAAGCTAAATCACTTGTTTCGCGTGGACTTGAAGCTAACTCGTTTGATCGTCTGCATTTCAAGCTATATCACTTATATCCCAAGTGTTTTAAGCTAAATTATTTGTTAAGCATGGATTTAAAGGTAAACCTTCTACATCGCATTGATTTGAAGCTAAATCATGAGTTTCGCACGGATTAGAAGATAACTCGTTTGTTTCTTCTGCATTTGAAGCTATATTACTTATATCGCAAGTGTCTGAAGCTAAATCATTTGTTTCTCGTGGACTTGAAGCTAACTCGTTTGATCGTCTGCATTTGAAGCTATATCACTTATATCCCAAGTGTTTGAAGCTAAATTATTTGTTAAGCATGGATTTGAAGGTAAACCTTCTACATCGCATTGATTTGAAGCTAAATCATGAGTTTCGCATGGATTATAAGCTAACTCGTTTGTTTCTCCTGCATTTGAAGCTATATCTCTTATATCGCAAGTATCTGATGCTAAATCATTTGTTTCGCATAGATTTGAAGCTAAACCTTCTACATGTCACTCATTTTCAGCTAAATCAAGTGCATGGCATGGATTTGAAGATAACTCGTTTGTTTCTTCTGCATTTGAAGCTATATCACTTATATCGCAAGTGTCTGAAGCTAAATCACTTGTTTCGCGTGGACTTGAAGCTAACTCGTTTGATCGTCTGCATTTCAAGCTATATCACTTATATCCCAAGTGTTTGAAGCTAAATTATTTGTTAAGCATGGATTTCAAGGTAAACCTTCTACATCGCATTGATTTGAAGCTAAATCATGAGTTTCGCACGGATTAGAAGATAACTCGTTTGTTTCTTCTGCATTTGAAGCTATATCACTTATATCGCAAGTGTCTGAAGCTAAATCATTTGTTTCTCGTGGACTTGAAGCTAACTCGTTTGATCGGCTGCATTTCAAGCTATATCACTTATATCCCAAGTGTTTGAAGCTAAATTATTTGTTAAGCATGGATTTCAAGGTAAACCTTCTACATCGCATTGATTTGAAGCTAAATCATGAGTTTCGCATGGATTAGAAGATAACTCGTTCGTTTCTTCTGCATTTGAAGCTATATCACTTATATCGCAAGTATCTGATGCTAAATCATTTGTTTCGCATAGATTTGAAGCTAAACCTTCTACATGTCATTCATTTTCAGCTAAATCAAGTGCATGGCATGGATTTGAAGATAACTCGTTTGTTTCTTCTGCATTTGAAGCTATATCACTTATATCGCAAGTGTCTGAAGCTAAATCACTTGTTTCGCGTGGACTTGAAGCTAACTCGTTTGATCGTCTGCATTTCAAGCTATATCACTTATATCCCAAGTGTTTGAAGCTAAATTATTTGTTAAGCATGGATTTCAAGGTAAACCTTCTACATCGCATTGATTTGAAGCTAAATCATGAGTTTCGCATGGATTAGAAGCTAACTCGTTTGTTTCGCCTGCATTTGAAGCTATATCATTTATATCGCAAGTATTTGAAGCTAAATCATTTGTGTTGCATGGATTTGAAGCTAATCCTTCTACTTCGCATTGATTTGAAGCTAAATCAAGTTTATCGCATGGATTTTGAAGCTAACTCGTTTGATCGTCTGCATTTGAAGCTATATCACTTATATCCCAAGTGTTTGAAACTAAATTATTTGTTAAGCATGGATTTGAAGGTAAACCTTCTACATCGCATTGATTTGAAGCTAAATCATGAGTTTCGCATGGATTAGAAGCTAACTCGTTTGTTTCGCCTGCATTTGGAGCTATATCATTTATATCGCAAGTATTTGAAGCTAAATCATTTGTGTTGCATGGATTTGAAGCTAATCCTTCTACTTCGCATTGATTTGAAGCTAAATCAAGTTTATCGCATGGATTTTGAAGCTAACTCGTTTGATCGTCTGCATTTGAAGCTATATCACTTATATCCCAAGTGTTTGAAGCTAAATTATTTGTTAAGCATGGATTTGAAGGTAAACCTTCTACATCGCATTGATTTGAAGCTAAATCATGAGTTTCGCATGGATTATAAGCTAACTCGTTTGTTTCTGCTGCATTTGAAGCTATATCTCTTATATCGCAAGTATCTGCTGCTAAATCATTTGTTTCGCATAGATTTGAAGCTAAACCTTCTACATCTCATTCATTTTCAGTTAAATCAAGTGCATGGCATGGATTTGAAGATGACTCGTTTGTTTCTTCTGCATTTGAAGCTATATCACTTATATCGCAGGTGTCTGAAGCTAAATCACTTGTTTCGCGTGGACTTGAAGCTAACTCGTTTGATCGTCTGCATTTGAAGCTATATCACTTATATCCCAAGTGTTTGAAGCTAAATTATTTGTTAAGCATGGATTTGAAGGTAAACCTTCTACATCGCATTGATTTGAAGCTAAATCATGAGTTTCGCATGGATTAGAAGCTAACTCGTTTGTTTCGCCTGCATTTGAAGCTATATCATTTATATCGCAAGTATTTGACGCTAAATCATTTGTGTTCCACGGATTTGAAGCTAATCCTTCTACTTCGCATTGATTTGAAGCTAAATCAAGTTTATCGCATGGATTTTGAAGCTAACTCGTTTGATCGTCTGCATTTCAAGCTATATCACTTATATCCCAAGTGTTTGAAGCTAAATCATTTGTTGCCCATGGATTTGAAGGTGAACCTTCCACATCGCATTGATTTGAATCTAAATCAAGTGCATGGCATGGATTTGAAGATTACTCGTTTGTTTCTTCTGCATTTGAAGCTATATCATTTATATCCCAAGTATTTGAAGCTAAATCATTTGTTAAGCATGGATTTGAAGGTAAACCTTCTACATCGCATTGATTTGAAGCTAAATCATGAGTTTCGCATGGATTGGAAGCTAACACGTTTGTTTTGCCTGCATTTGAAGCTATATCATTTATATCGCTAGTATTTGAAGCTAAATCATTTGTGTTGCATGGATTTGAAGCTCATCCTTCTACTTCGCATTGATTTGAAGCTAAATCAAATTTATCGTGTGGATTATGAAACTAACTCGTTTGATCGTCTGCATTTGAAGCTATGTCACTTATATCCCAAGTGTTTGAAGCTAAATCATTTGTTAAGCATGGATTTGAAGGTAAACCTTCTACATCGCATTGATTTGAAGCTAAATCATGAGTTTCGCATGGATTAGAAGCTAACTCGTTTGTTTCGCCTGCATTTGAAGCTATATGATTTATATCGCAAGTATTTGAAGCTACATCATTTGTGTTGCACGGATTTGAAGCTAATCCTTCTACTTCGCATTGATTTGAAGCTAATCCTTCTACTTCGCATTGATTTGAAGCTAATCCTTCTACTTCGCATTGATTTGAAGCTAAATCAAGTTTCTCGCATGGATTTTGAAGCTAATTCGTTTGATCGTCTGCATTTGAAGCTATATCACTTATATCCCAAGTGTTTGATGCTAAATTATTTGTTGATCATGGATTTGAAGGTAAACCTTCTACATCACATTGATTTGAAGCTAAATCATGAGTTTCGCATGGATTAGAAGCTAACTCGATTGTTTCGCCTGCATTTGAAGCTATATCACTTATATCGCAAGTATCTGCTGCTAAATCATTTGTTTCGCATAGATTTGAAGCTAAACCTTCTACATCTCATTCATTTTCAGCTAAATCAAGTGCATGGCATGGATTTGAAGATAACTCGTTTGTTTCTTCTGCATTTGAAGCTATATCACTTATATCGCAAGTGTCTGAAGCTAAATCACTTGTTTCGCGTGGACTTGAAGCTAACTCGTTTGATCGTCTGCATTTCAAGCTATATCACTTATATCCCAAGTGTTTGAAGCTAAATTATTTGTTAAGCATGGATTTCAAGGTAAACCTTCTACATCGCATTGATTTGAAGCTAAATCATGAGTTTCGCATGGATTAGATGCTAACTCGTTTGTTTCGCCTGCATTTGAAGCTATATGATTTATATCGCAAGTATTTGAAGCTACATCATTTGTGTTGCACGGATTTGAAGCTAATCCTCCTACTTCGCATTGATTTGAAGCTAATCCTTCTACTTCGCATTGATTTGAAGCTAAATCAAGTTTCTCGCATGGATTTTGAAGCTAATTCGTTTGATCGTCTGCATTTGAAGCTATATCACTTATATCCCAAGTGTTTGATGCTAAATTATTTGTTGATCATGGATTTGAAGGTAAACCTTCTACATCACATTGATTTGAAGCTAAATCATGAGTTTCGCATGGATTAGAAGCTAACTCGTTTGTTTCGCCAGCATTTGAAGCTATATCACTTATATCGCAAGTATCTGCTGCTAAATCATTTGTTTCGCATAGATTTGAAGCTAAACCTTCTACATCTCATTCATTTTCAGCTAAATCAAGTGCATGGCATGGATTTGAAGATGACTCGTTTGTTTCTTCTGCATTTGAAGCTATATCACTTATATCGCAGGTGTCTGAAGCTAAATCAATTGTTTCGCGTGGACTTGAAGCTAACTCGTTTGATCGTCTGCATTTGAAGCTATATCACTTGTATCCCAAGTGTTTGAAGCTAAATTATTTGTTAAGCATGGATTTGAAGGTAAACCTTCTACATCGCATTGATTTGAAGCTAAATCATGAGTTTCGCATGGATTATAAGCTAACTCGTTTGTTTCTCCTGCATTTGAAGCTATATCTCTTATATCGCAAGTATCTGATGCTAAATCATTTGTTTCGCATGGATTTGAAGCTAAACCTTCTACATCGCATTGATTTTCAGCTAAATCAAGTGCTTGGCATGGATTTGAAGATAACTCGTTTGTTTCTTCTGCATTTGGAGCTATATCACTTATATCACAAGTGTCTGAAGCTAAATCACTTGTTTCTCGTGGACTTGAAGCTAACTCGTTTGATCGTCTGCATTTCAAGCTATATCACTTATATCCCAAGTGTTTGAAGCTAAATTATTTGTTAAGCATGGATTTGAAGGTAAACCTTCTACATCGCATTGATTTGAAGCTAAATCATGAGTTTCGCACGGATTAGAAGATAACTCGTTTGTTTCTTCTGCATTTGAAGCTATATTACTTATATCGCAAGTGTCTGAAGCTAAATCATTTGTTTCTCGTGGACTTGAAGCTAACTCGTTTGATCGTCTGCATTTGAAGCTATATCACTTATATCCCAAGTGTTTGAAGCTAAATTATTTGTTAAGCATGGATTTGAAGTAAACCTTCTACATCGCATTGATTTGAAGCTAAATCATGAGTTTCGCATGGATTATAAGCTAACTCGTTTGTTTCTCCTGCATTTGAAGCTATATCTCTTATATCGCAAGTATCTGATGCTAAATCATTTGTTTCGCATAGATTTGAAGCTAAACCTTCTACATGTCACTCATTTTCAGCTAAATCAAGTGCATGGCATGGATTTGAAGATAACTCGTTTGTTTCTTCTGCATTTGAAGCTATATCACTTATATCGCAAGTGTCTGAAGCTAAATCACTTGTTTCGCGTGGACTTGAAGCTAACTCGTTTGATCGTCTGCATTTCAAGCTATATCACTTATATCCCAAGTGTTTGAAGCTAAATTATTTGTTAAGCATGGATTTCAAGGTAACCTTCTACATCGCATTGATTTGAAGCTAAATCATGAGTTTCGCACGGATTAGAAGATAACTCGTTTGTTTCTTCTGCATTTGAAGCTATATCACTTATATCGCAAGTGTCTGAAGCTAAATCATTTGTTTCTCGTGGACTTGAAGCTAACTCGTTTGATCGTCTGCATTTCAAGCTATATCACTTATATCCCAAGTGTTTGAAGCTAAATTATTTGTTAAGCATGGATTTGAAGGTAAACCTTCTACATCGCATTGATTTGAAGCTAAATCATGAGTTTCGCATGGATTAGAAGATAACTCGTTCGTTTCTTCTGCATTTGAAGCTATATCACTTATATCGCAAGTATCTGATGCTAAATCATTTGTTTCGCATAGCTTTGAAGCTAAACCTTCTACATGTCATTCATTTTCAGCTAAATCAAGTGCATGGCATGGATTTGAAGATAACTCGTTTGTTTCTTCTGCATTTGAAGCTATATCACTTATATCGCAAGTGTCTGAAGCTAAATCACTTGTTTCGCGTGGACTTGAAGCTAACTCGTTTGATCGTCTGCATTTCAAGCTATATCACTTATATCCCAAGTGTTTGAAGCTAAATTATTTGTTAAGCATGGATTTCAAGGTAAACCTTCTACATCGCATTGATTTGAAGCTAAATCATGAGTTTCGCACGGATTAGAAGATAACTCGTTTGTTTCTCCTGCATTTGAAGCTATATCACTTATATCGCAAGTGTCTGAAGCTAAATCATTTGTTTCTCGTGGACTTGAAGCTAACTCGTTTGATCGTCTGCATTTCAAGCTATATCACTTATATCCCAAGTGTTTGAAGCTAAATTATTTGTTAAGCATGGATTTGAAGGTAAACCTTCTACATCGCATTGATTTGAAGCTAAATCATGAGTTTCGCATGGATTAGAAGATAACTCGTTCGTTTCTTCTGCATTTGAAGCTATATCACTTATATCGCAAGTATCTGATGCTAAATCATTTGTTTCGCATAGATTTGAAGCTAAACCTTCTACATGTCATTCATTTTCAGCTAAATCAAGTGCATGGCATGGATTTGAAGATAACTCGTTTGTTTCTTCTGCATTTGAAGCTATATCACTTATATCGCAAGTGTCTGAAGCTAAATCACTTGTTTCGCGTGGACTTGAAGCTAACTCGTTTGATCGTCTGCATTTCAAGCTATATCACTTATATCCCAAGTGTTTGAAGCTAAATTATTTGTTAAGCATGGATTTCAAGGTAAACCTTCTACATCGCATTGATTTGAAGCTAAATCATGAGTTTCGCACGGATTAGAAGATAACTCGTTTGTTTCTCCTGCATTTGAAGCTATATCACTTATATCGCAAGTGTCTGAAGCTAAATCATTTGTTTCTCGTGGACTTGAAGCTAACTCGTTTGATCGTCTGCATTTCAAGCTATATCACTTATATCCCAAGTGTTTGAAGCTAAATTATTTGTTAAGCATGGATTTGAAGGTAAACCTTCTACATCGCATTGATTTGAAGCTAAATCATGAGTTTCGCATGGATTAGAAGATAACTCGTTCGTTTCTTCTGCATTTGAAGCTATATCACTTATATCGCAAGTATCTGATGCTAAATCATTTGTTTCGCATAGATTTGAAGCTAAACCTTCTACATGTCATTCATTTTCAGCTAAATCAAGTGCATGGCATGGATTTGAAGATAACTCGTTTGTTTCTTCTGCATTTGAAGCTATATCACTTATATCGCAAGTGTCTGAAGCTAAATCACTTGTTTCGCGTGGACTTGAAGCTAACTCGTTTGATCGTCTGCATTTCAAGCTATATCACTTATATCCCAAGTGTTTGAAGCTAAATTATTTGTTAAGCATGGATTTCAAGGTAAACCTTCTACATCGCATTGATTTGAAGCTAAATCATGAGTTTCACACGGATTAGAAGATAACTCGTTTGTTTCTTCTGCATTTGAAGCTATATCACTTATATCGCAAGTGTCTGAAGCTAAATCATTTGTTTCTCGTGGACTTGAAGCTAACTCGTTTGATCGTCTGCATTTCAAGCTATATCACTTCTATCCCAAGTGTTTGAAGCTAAATTATTTGTTAAGCATGGATTTGAAGGTAAACCTTCTACATCACATTGATTTGAAGCTAAATCATGAGTTTCGCATGGATTAGAAGCTAACTCGTTTGTTTCGCCTGCATTTGAAGCTATATCACTTATATCGCAAGTATCTGCTGCTAAATCATTTGTTTCGCATAGATTTGAAGCTAACTCGTTTGATCGGCTGCATTTCAAGCTATATCACTTATATCCCAAGTGTTTGAAGCTAAATTATTTGTTAAGCATGGATTTGAAGGTAAACCTTCTACATCGCATTGATTTGAAGCTAAATCATGAGTTTCGCATGGATTAGAAGATAACTCGTTCGTTTCTTCTGCATTTGAAGCTATATCACTTATATCGCAAGTATCTGATGCTAAATCATTTGTTTCGCATAGATTTGAAGCTAAACCTTCTACATGTCATTCATTTTCAGCTAAATCAAGTGCATGGCATGGATTTGAAGATAACTCGTTTGTTTCTTCTGCATTTGAAGCTATATCTCTTATATCGCAAGTGTCTGAAGCTAAATCACTTGTTTCGCGTGGACTTGAAGCTAACTCGTTTGATCGTCTGCATTTCAAGCTATATCACTTATATCCCAAGTGTTTGAAGCTAAATTATTTGTTAAGCATGGATTTCAAGGTAAACCTTCTACATCGCATTGATTTGAAGCTAAATCATGAGTTTCGCATGGATTAGAAGCTAACTCGTTTGTTTCGCCTGCATTTGAAGCTATATCATTTATATCGCAAGTATTTGAAGCTAAATCATTTGTGTTGCATGGATTTGAAGCTAATCCTTCTACTTCGCATTGATTTGAAGCTAAATCAAGTTTATCGCATGGATTTTGAAGCTAACTCGTTTGATCGTCTGCATTTGAAGCTATATCACTTATATCCCAAGTGTTTGAAACTAAATTATTTGTTAAGCATGGATTTGAAGGTAAACCTTCTACATCGCATTGATTTGAAGCTAAATCATGAGTTTCGCATGGATTAGAAGCTAACTCGTTTGTTTCGCCTGCATTTGAAGCTATATCATTTATATCGCAAGTATTTGAAGCTAAATCATTTGTGTTGCATGGATTTGAAGCTAATCCTTCTACTTCGCATTGATTTGAAGCTAAATCAAGTTTATCGCATGGATTTTGAAGCTAACTCGTTTGATCGTCTGCATTTGAAGCTATATCACTTATATCCCAAGTGTTTGAAGCTAAATTATTTGTTAAGCATGGATTTGAAGGTAAACCTTCTACATCGCATTGATTTGAAGCTAAATCATGAGTTTCGCATGGATTATAAGCTAACTCATTTGTTTCTCCTGCATTTGAAGCTATTTCTCTTATATCGCAAGTATCTGCTGCTAAATCATTTGTTTCGCATAGATTTGAAGCTAAACCTTCTACATCTCATTCATTTTCAGCTAAATCAAGTGCATGGCATGGATTTGAAGATGACTCGTTTGTTTCTTCTGCATTTGAAGCTATATCACTTATATCGCAGGTGTCTGAAGCTAAATCACTTGTTTCGCGTGGACTTGAAGCTAACTCGTTTGATCGTCTGCATTTGAAGCTATATCACTTATATCCCAAGTGTTTGAAGCTAAATTATTTGTTAAGCATGGATTTGAAGGTAAACCTTCTACATCGCATTGATTTGAAGCTAAATCATGAGTTTCGCATGGATTAGAAGCTAACTCGTTTGTTTCGCCTGCATTTGAAGCTATATCATTTATATCGCAAGTATTTGAAGCTAAATCATTTGTGTTCCACGGATTTGAAGCTAATCCTTCTACTTCGCATTGATTTGAAGCTAAATCAAGTTTATCGCATGGATTTTGAAGCTAACTCGTTTGATCGTCTGCATTTCAAGCTATATCACTTATATCCCAAGTGTTTGAAGCTAAATCATTTGTTGCCCATGGATTTGAAGGTGAACCTTCCACATCGCATTGATTTGAAGCTAAATCATGAGTTTCGCATGGATTAGAAGATAACTCGTTCGTTTCTTCTGCATTTGAAGCTATATCACTTATATCGCAAGTATCTGATGCTAAATCATTTGTTTCGCATAGATTTGAAGCTAAACCTTCTACATGTCATTCATTTTCAGCTAAATCAAGTGCATGGCATGGATTTGAAGATAACTCGTTTGTTTCTTCTGCATTTGAAGCTATATCACTTATATCGCAAGTGTCTGAAGCTAAATCACTTGTTTCGCGTGGACTTGAAGCTAACTCGTTTGATCGTCTGCATTTCAAGCTATATCACTTATATCCCAAGTGTTTGAAGCTAAATTATTTGTTAAGCATGGATTTCAAGGTAAACCTTCTACATCGCATTGATTTGAAGCTAAATCATGAGTTTCGCACGGATTAGAAGATAACTCGTTTGTTTCTCCTGCATTTGAAGCTATATCACTTATATCGCAAGTGTCTGAAGCTAAATCATTTGTTTCTCGTGGACTTGAAGCTAACTCGTTTGATCGTCTGCATTTCAAGCTATATCACTTATATCCCAAGTGTTTGAAGCTAAATTATTTGTTAAGCATGGATTTGAAGGTAAACCTTCTACATCGCATTGATTTGAAGCTAAATCATGAGTTTCGCATGGATTAGAAGATAACTCGTTCGTTTCTTCTGCATTTGAAGCTATATCACTTATATCGCAAGTATCTGATGCTAAATCATTTGTTTCGCATAGATTTGAAGCTAAACCTTCTACATGTCATTCATTTTCAGCTAAATCAAGTGCATGGCATGGATTTGAAGATAACTCGTTTGTTTCTTCTGCATTTGAAGCTATATCACTTATATCGCAAGTGTCTGAAGCTAAATCACTTGTTTCGCGTGGACTTGAAGCTAACTCGTTTGATCGTCTGCATTTCAAGCTATATCACTTATATCCCAAGTGTTTGAAGCTAAATTATTTGTTAAGCATGGATTTCAAGGTAAACCTTCTACATCGCATTGATTTGAAGCTAAATCATGAGTTTCACACGGATTAGAAGATAACTCGTTTGTTTCTTCTGCATTTGAAGCTATATCACTTATATCGCAAGTGTCTGAAGCTAAATCATTTGTTTCTCGTGGACTTGAAGCTAACTCGTTTGATCGTCTGCATTTCAAGCTATATCACTTCTATCCCAAGTGTTTGAAGCTAAATTATTTGTTAAGCATGGATTTGAAGGTAAACCTTCTACATCACATTGATTTGAAGCTAAATCATGAGTTTCGCATGGATTAGAAGCTAACTCGTTTGTTTCGCCTGCATTTGAAGCTATATCACTTATATCGCAAGTATCTGCTGCTAAATCATTTGTTTCGCATAGATTTGAAGCTAACTCGTTTGATCGGCTGCATTTCAAGCTATATCACTTATATCCCAAGTGTTTGAAGCTAAATTATTTGTTAAGCATGGATTTGAAGGTAAACCTTCTACATCGCATTGATTTGAAGCTAAATCATGAGTTTCGCATGGATTAGAAGATAACTCGTTCGTTTCTTCTGCATTTGAAGCTATATCACTTATATCGCAAGTATCTGATGCTAAATCATTTGTTTCGCATAGATTTGAAGCTAAACCTTCTACATGTCATTCATTTTCAGCTAAATCAAGTGCATGGCATGGATTTGAAGATAACTCGTTTGTTTCTTCTGCATTTGAAGCTATATCTCTTATATCGCAAGTGTCTGAAGCTAAATCACTTGTTTCGCGTGGACTTGAAGCTAACTCGTTTGATCGTCTGCATTTCAAGCTATATCACTTATATCCCAAGTGTTTGAAGCTAAATTATTTGTTAAGCATGGATTTCAAGGTAAACCTTCTACATCGCATTGATTTGAAGCTAAATCATGAGTTTCGCATGGATTAGAAGCTAACTCGTTTGTTTCGCCTGCATTTGAAGCTATATCATTTATATCGCAAGTATTTGAAGCTAAATCATTTGTGTTGCATGGATTTGAAGCTAATCCTTCTACTTCGCATTGATTTGAAGCTAAATCAAGTTTATCGCATGGATTTTGAAGCTAACTCGTTTGATCGTCTGCATTTGAAGCTATATCACTTATATCCCAAGTGTTTGAAACTAAATTATTTGTTAAGCATGGATTTGAAGGTAAACCTTCTACATCGCATTGATTTGAAGCTAAATCATGAGTTTCGCATGGATTAGAAGCTAACTCGTTTGTTTCGCCTGCATTTGAAGCTATATCATTTATATCGCAAGTATTTGAAGCTAAATCATTTGTGTTGCATGGATTTGAAGCTAATCCTTCTACTTCGCATTGATTTGAAGCTAAATCAAGTTTATCGCATGGATTTTGAAGCTAACTCGTTTGATCGTCTGCATTTGAAGCTATATCACTTATATCCCAAGTGTTTGAAGCTAAATTATTTGTTAAGCATGGATTTGAAGGTAAACCTTCTACATCGCATTGATTTGAAGCTAAATCATGAGTTTCGCATGGATTATAAGCTAACTCATTTGTTTCTCCTGCATTTGAAGCTATTTCTCTTATATCGCAAGTATCTGCTGCTAAATCATTTGTTTCGCATAGATTTGAAGCTAAACCTTCTACATCTCATTCATTTTCAGCTAAATCAAGTGCATGGCATGGATTTGAAGATGACTCGTTTGTTTCTTCTGCATTTGAAGCTATATCACTTATATCGCAGGTGTCTGAAGCTAAATCACTTGTTTCGCGTGGACTTGAAGCTAACTCGTTTGATCGTCTGCATTTGAAGCTATATCACTTATATCCCAAGTGTTTGAAGCTAAATTATTTGTTAAGCATGGATTTGAAGGTAAACCTTCTACATCGCATTGATTTGAAGCTAAATCATGAGTTTCGCATGGATTAGAAGCTAACTCGTTTGTTTCGCCTGCATTTGAAGCTATATCATTTATATCGCAGGTATTTGAAGCTAAATCATTTGTGTTCCACGGATTTGAAGCTAATCCTTCTACTTCGCATTGATTTGAAGCTAAATCAAGTTTATCGCATGGATTTTGAAGCTAACTCGTTTGATCGTCTGCATTTCAAGCTATATCACTTATATCCCAAGTGTTTGAAGCTAAATCATTTGTTGCCCATGGATTTGAAGGTGAACCTTCCACATCGCATTGATTTGAAGCTAAATCATGAGTTTCGCATGGATTAGAAGATAACTCGTTCGTTTCTTCTGCATTTGAAGCTATATCACTTATATCGCAAGTATCTGATGCTAAATCATTTGTTTCGCATAGATTTGAAGCTAAACCTTCTACATGTCATTCATTTTCAGCTAAATCAAGTGCATGGCATGGATTTGAAGATAACTCGTTTGTTTCTTCTGCATTTGAAGCTATATCACTTATATCGCAAGTGTCTGAAGCTAAATCACTTGTTTCGCGTGGACTTGAAGCTAACTCGTTTGATCGTCTGCATTTCAAGCTATATCACTTATATCCCAAGTGTTTGAAGCTAAATTATTTGTTAAGCATGGATTTCAAGGTAAACCTTCTACATCGCATTGATTTGAAGCTAAATCATGAGTTTCGCACGGATTAGAAGATAACTCGTTTGTTTCTCCTGCATTTGAAGCTATATCACTTATATCGCAAGTGTCTGAAGCTAAATCATTTGTTTCTCGTGGACTTGAAGCTAACTCGTTTGATCGTCTGCATTTCAAGCTATATCACTTATATCCCAAGTGTTTGAAGCTAAATTATTTGTTAAGCATGGATTTGAAGGTAAACCTTCTACATCGCATTGATTTGAAGCTAAATCATGAGTTTCGCATGGATTAGAAGATAACTCGTTCGTTTCTTCTGCATTTGAAGCTATATCACTTATATCGCAAGTATCTGATGCTAAATCATTTGTTTCGCATAGATTTGAAGCTAAACCTTCTACATGTCATTCATTTTCAGCTAAATCAAGTGCATGGCATGGATTTGAAGATAACTCGTTTGTTTCTTCTGCATTTGAAGCTATATCACTTATATCGCAAGTGTCTGAAGCTAAATCACTTGTTTCGCGTGGACTTGAAGCTAACTCGTTTGATCGTCTGCATTTCAAGCTATATCACTTATATCCCAAGTGTTTGAAGCTAAATTATTTGTTAAGCATGGATTTCAAGGTAAACCTTCTACATCGCATTGATTTGAAGCTAAATCATGAGTTTCACACGGATTAGAAGATAACTCGTTTGTTTCTTCTGCATTTGAAGCTATATCACTTATATCGCAAGTGTCTGAAGCTAAATCATTTGTTTCTCGTGGACTTGAAGCTAACTCGTTTGATCGTCTGCATTTCAAGCTATATCACTTCTATCCCAAGTGTTTGAAGCTAAATTATTTGTTAAGCATGGATTTGAAGGTAAACCTTCTACATCACATTGATTTGAAGCTAAATCATGAGTTTCGCATGGATTAGAAGCTAACTCGTTTGTTTCGCCTGCATTTGAAGCTATATCACTTATATCGCAAGTATCTGCTGCTAAATCATTTGTTTCGCATAGATTTGAAGCTAACTCGTTTGATCGGCTGCATTTCAAGCTATATCACTTATATCCCAAGTGTTTGAAGCTAAATTATTTGTTAAGCATGGATTTGAAGGTAAACCTTCTACATCGCATTGATTTGAAGCTAAATCATGAGTTTCGCATGGATTAGAAGATAACTCGTTCGTTTCTTCTGCATTTGAAGCTATATCACTTATATCGCAAGTATCTGATGCTAAATCATTTGTTTCGCATAGATTTGAAGCTAAACCTTCTACATGTCATTCATTTTCAGCTAAATCAAGTGCATGGCATGGATTTGAAGATAACTCGTTTGTTTCTTCTGCATTTGAAGCTATATCTCTTATATCGCAAGTGTCTGAAGCTAAATCACTTGTTTCGCGTGGACTTGAAGCTAACTCGTTTGATCGTCTGCATTTCAAGCTATATCACTTATATCCCAAGTGTTTGAAGCTAAATTATTTGTTAAGCATGGATTTCAAGGTAAACCTTCTACATCGCATTGATTTGAAGCTAAATCATGAGTTTCGCATGGATTAGAAGCTAACTCGTTTGTTTCGCCTGCATTTGAAGCTATATCATTTATATCGCAAGTATTTGAAGCTAAATCATTTGTGTTGCATGGATTTGAAGCTAATCCTTCTACTTCGCATTGATTTGAATCTAAATCAAGTTTATCGCATGGATTTTGAAGCTAACTCGTTTGATCGTCTGCATTTGAAGCTATATCACTTATATCCCAAGTGTTTGAAACTAAATTATTTGTTAAGCATGGATTTGAAGGTAAACCTTCTACATCGCATTGATTTGAAGCTAAATCATGAGTTTCGCATGGATTAGAAGCTAACTCGTTTGTTTCGCCTGCATTTGAAGCTATATCATTTATATCGCAAGTATTTGAAGCTAAATCATTTGTGTTGCATGGATTTGAAGCTAATCCTTCTACTTCGCATTGATTTGAAGCTAAATCAAGTTTATCGCATGGATTTTGAAGCTAACTCGTTTGATCGTCTGCATTTGAAGCTATATCACTTATATCCCAAGTGTTTGAAGCTAAATTATTTGTTAAGCATGGATTTGAAGGTAAACCTTCTACATCGCATTGATTTGAAGCTAAATCATGAGTTTCGCATGGATTATAAGCTAACTCATTTGTTTCTCCTGCATTTGAAGCTATTTCTCTTATATCGCAAGTATCTGCTGCTAAATCATTTGTTTCGCATAGATTTGAAGCTAAACCTTCTACATCTCATTCATTTTCAGCTAAATCAAGTGCATGGCATGGATTTGAAGATGACTCGTTTGTTTCTTCTGCATTTGAAGCTATATCACTTATATCGCAGGTGTCTGAAGCTAAATCACTTGTTTCGCGTGGACTTGAAGCTAACTCGTTTGATCGTCTGCATTTGAAGCTATATCACTTATATCCCAAGTGTTTGAAGCTAAATTATTTGTTAAGCATGGATTTGAAGGTAAACCTTCTACATCGCATTGATTTGAAGCTAAATCATGAGTTTCGCATGGATTAGAAGCTAACTCGTTTGTTTCGCCTGCATTTGAAGCTATATCATTTATATCGCAAGTATTTGAAGCTAAATCATTTGTGTTCCACGGATTTGAAGCTAATCCTTCTACTTCGCATTGATTTGAAGCTAAATCAAGTTTATCGCATGGATTTTGAAGCTAACTCGTTTGATCGTCTGCATTTCAAGCTATATCACTTATATCCCAAGTGTTTGAAGCTAAATCATTTGTTGCCCATGGATTTGAAGGTGAACCTTCCACATCGCATTGATTTGAATCTAAATCAAGTGCATGGCATGGATTTGAAGATAACTCGTTTGTTTCTTCTGCATTTGAAGCTATATCATTTATATCCCAAGTATTTGAAGCTAAATCATTTGTTAAGCATGGATTTGAAGGTAAACCTTCTACATCGCATTGATTTGAAGCTAAATCATGAGTTTCGCATGGATTGGAAGCTAACACGTTTGTTTTGCCTGCATTTGAAGCTATATCATTTATATCGCTAGTATTTGAAGCTAAATCATTTGTGTTGCATGGATTTGAAGCTCATCCTTCTACTTCGCATTGATTTGAAGCTAAATCAAATTTATCGTGTGGATTATGAAACTATCTCGTTTGATCGTCTGCATTTGAAGCTATGTCACTTATATCCCAAGTGTTTGAAGCTAAATCATTTGTTAAGCATGGATTTGAAGGTAAACCTTCTACATCGCATTGATTTGAAGCTAAATCATGAGTTTCGCATGGATTAGAAGCTAACTCGTTTGTTTCGCCTGCATTTGAAGCTATATGATTTATATCGCAAGTATTTGAAGCTACATCATTTGTGTTGCACGGATTTGAAGCTAATCCTTCTACTTCGCATTGATTTGAAGCTAATCCTTCTACTTCGCATTGATTTGAAGCTAATCCTTCTACTTCGCATTGATTTGAAGCTGAATCAAGTTTCTCGCATGGATTTTGAAGCTAATTCGTTTGATCGTCTGCATTTGAAGCTATATCACTTATATCCCAAGTGTTTGATGCTAAATTATTTGTTGATCATGGATTTGAAGGTAAACCTTCTACATCACATTGATTTGAAGCTAAATCATGAGTTTCGCATGGATTAGAAGCTAACTCGATTGTTTCGCCTGCATTTGAAGCTATATCACTTATATCGCAAGTATCTGCTGCTAAATCATTTGTTTCGCATAGATTTGAAGCTAAACCTTCTACATCTCATTCATTTTCAGCTAAATCAAGTGCATGGCATGGATTTGAAGATAACTCGTTTGTTTCTTCTGCATTTGAAGCTATATCACTTATATCGCAAGTGTCTGAAGCTAAATCACTTGTTTCGCGTGGACTTGAAGCTAACTCGTTTGATCGTCTGCATTTCAAGCTATATCACTTATATCCCAAGTGTTTGAAGCTAAATTATTTGTTAAGCATGGATTTCAAGGTAAACCTTCTACATCGCATTGATTTGAAGCTAAATCATGAGTTTCGCATGGATTAGATGCTAACTCGTTTGTTTCGCCTGCATTTGAAGCTATATGATTTATATCGCAAGTATTTGAAGCTACATCATTTGTGTTGCACGGATTTGAAGCTAATCCTCCTACTTCGCATTGATTTGAAGCTAATCCTTCTACTTCGCATTGATTTGAAGCTAAATCAAGTTTCTCGCATGGATTTTGAAGCTAATTCGTTTGATCCTCTGCATTTGAAGCTATATCACTTATATCCCAAGTGTTTGATGCTAAATTATTTGTTGATCATGGATTTGAAGGTAAACCTTCTACATCACATTGATTTGAAGCTAAATCATGAGTTTCGCATGGATTAGAAGCTAACTCGTTTGTTTCGCCTGCATTTGAAGCTATATCACTTATATCGCAAGTATCTGCTGCTAAATCATTTGTTTCGCATAGATTTGAAGCTAAACCTTCTACATCTCATTCATTTTCAGCTAAATCAAGTGCATGGCATGGATTTGAAGATGACTCGTTTGTTTCTTCTGCATTTGAAGCTATATCACTTATATCGCAGGTGTCTGAAGCTAAATCAATTGTTTCGCGTGGACTTGAAGCTAACTCGTTTGATCGTCTGCATTTGAAGCTATATCACTTATATCCCAAGTGTTTGAAGCTAAATTATTTGTTAAGCATGGATTTGAAGGTAAACCTTCTACATCGCATTGATTTGAAGCTAAATCATGAGTTTCGCATGGATTATAAGCTAACTCGTTTGTTTCTCCTGCATTTGAAGCTATATCTCTTATATCGCAAGTATCTGATGCTAAATCATTTGTTTCGCATGGATTTGAAGCTAAACCTTCTACATCGCATTGATTTTCAGCTAAATCAAGTGCTTGGCATGGATTTGAAGATAACTCGTTTGTTTCTTCTGCATTTGGAGCTATATCACTTATATCACAAGTGTCTGAAGCTAAATCACTTGTTTCGCGTGGACTTGAAGCTAACTCGTTTGATCGTCTGCATTTCAAGCTATATCACTTATATCCCAAGTGTTTGAAGCTAAATTAATTGTTAAGCATGGATTTCAAGGTAAACCTTCTACATCGCATTGATTTGAAGCTAAATCATGAGTTTCGCACGGATTAGAAGATAACTCGTTTGTTTCTTCTGCATTTGAAGCTATATTACTTATATCGCAAGTGTCTGAAGCTAAATCATTTGTTTCTCGTGGACTTGAAGCTAACTCGTTTGATCGTCTGCATTTGAAGCTATATCACTTATATCCCAAGTGTTTGAAGCTAAATTATTTGTTAAGCATGGATTTGAAGGTAAACCTTCTACATCGCATTGATTTGAAGCTAAATCATGAGTTTCGCATGGATTATAAGCTAACTCGTTTGTTTCTCCTGCATTTGAAGCTATATCTCTTATATCGCAAGTATCTGATGCTAAATCATTTGTTTCGCATAGATTTGAAGCTAAACCTTCTACATGTCACTCATTTTCAGCTAAATCAAGTGCATGGCATGGATTTGAAGATAACTCGTTTGTTTCTTCTGCATTTGAAGCTATATCACTTATATCGCAAGTGTCTGAAGCTAAATCACTTGTTTCGCGTGGACTTGAAGCTAACTCGTTTGATCGTCTGCATTTCAAGCTATATCACTTATATCCCAAGTGTTTGAAGCTAAATTATTTGTTAAGCATGGATTTCAAGGTAAACCTTCTACATCGCATTGATTTGAAGCTAAATCATGAGTTTCGCACGGATTAGAAGATAACTCGTTTGTTTCTTCTGCATTTGAAGCTATATCACTTATATCGCAAGTGTCTGAAGCTAAATCATTTGTTTCTCGTGGACTTGAAGCTAACTCGTTTGATCGTCTGCATTTCAAGCTATATCACTTATATCCCAAGTGTTTGAAGCTAAATTATTTGTTAAGCATGGATTTGAAGGTAAACCTTCTACATCGCATTGATTTGAAGCTAAATCATGAGTTTCGCATGGATTAGAAGATAACTCGTTCGTTTCTTCTGCATTTGAAGCTATATCACTTATATCGCAAGTATCTGATGCTAAATCATTTGTTTCGCATAGATTTGAAGCTAAACCTTCTACATGTCATTCATTTTCAGCTAAATCAAGTGCATGGCATGGATTTGAAGATAACTCGTTTGTTTCTTCTGCATTTGAAGCTATATCACTTATATCGCAAGTGTCTGAAGCTAAATCACTTGTTTCGCGTGGACTTGAAGCTAACTCGTTTGATCGTCTGCATTTCAAGCTATATCACTTATATCCCAAGTGTTTGAAGCTAAATTATTTGTTAAGCATGGATTTCAAGGTAAACCTTCTACATCGCATTGATTTGAAGCTAAATCATGAGTTTCGCACGGATTAGAAGATAACTCGTTTGTTTCTCCTGCATTTGAAGCTATATCACTTATATCGCAAGTGTCTGAAGCTAAATCATTTGTTTCTCGTGGACTTGAAGCTAACTCGTTTGATCGTCTGCATTTCAAGCTATATCACTTATATCCCAAGTGTTTGAAGCTAAATTATTTGTTAAGCATGGATTTGAAGGTAAACCTTCTACATCGCATTGATTTGAAGCTAAATCATGAGTTTCGCATGGATTAGAAGATAACTCGTTCGTTTCTTCTGCATTTGAAGCTATATCACTTATATCGCAAGTATCTGATGCTAAATCATTTGTTTCGCATAGATTTGAAGCTAAACCTTCTACATGTCATTCATTTTCAGCTAAATCAAGTGCATGGCATGGATTTGAAGATAACTCGTTTGTTTCTTCTGCATTTGAAGCTATATCTCTTATATCGCAAGTGTCTGAAGCTAAATCACTTGTTTCGCGTGGACTTGAAGCTAACTCGTTTGATCGTCTGCATTTCAAGCTATATCACTTATATCCCAAGTGTTTGAAGCTAAATTATTTGTTAAGCATGGATTTCAAGGTAAACCTTCTACATCGCATTGATTTGAAGCTAAATCATGAGTTTCGCATGGATTAGAAGCTAACTCGTTTGTTTCGCCTGCATTTGAAGCTATATCATTTATATCGCAAGTATTTGAAGCTAAATCATTTGTGTTGCATGGATTTGAAGCTAATCCTTCTACTTCGCATTGATTTGAAGCTAAATCAAGTTTATCGCATGGATTTTGAAGCTAACTCGTTTGATCGTCTGCATTTGAAGCTATATCACTTATATCCCAAGTGTTTGAAACTAAATTATTTGTTAAGCATGGATTTGAAGGTAAACCTTCTACATCGCATTGATTTGAAGCTAAATCATGAGTTTCGCATGGATTAGAAGCTAACTCGTTTGTTTCGCCTGCATTTGAAGCTATATCATTTATATCGCAAGTATTTGAAGCTAAATCATTTGTGTTGCATGGATTTGAAGCTAATCCTTCTACTTCGCATTGATTTGAAGCTAAATCAAGTTTATCGCATGGATTTTGAAGCTAACTCGTTTGATCGTCTGCATTTGAAGCTATATCACTTATATCCCAAGTGTTTGAAGCTAAATTATTTGTTAAGCATGGATTTGAAGGTAAACCTTCTACATCGCATTGATTTGAAGCTAAATCATGAGTTTCGCATGGATTATAAGCTAACTCATTTGTTTCTCCTGCATTTGAAGCTATATCTCTTATATCGCAAGTATCTGCTGCTAAATCATTTGTTTCGCATAGATTTGAAGCTAAACCTTCTACATCTCATTCATTTTCAGCTAAATCAAGTGCATGGCATGGATTTGAAGATGACTCGTTTGTTTCTTCTGCATTTGAAGCTATATCACTTATATCGCAGGTGTCTGAAGCTAAATCACTTGTTTCGCGTGGACTTGAAGCTAACTCGTTTGATCGTCTGCATTTGAAGCTATATCACTTATATCCCAAGTGTTTGAAGCTAAATTATTTGTTAAGCATGGATTTGAAGGTAAACCTTCTACATCGCATTGATTTGAAGCTAAATCATGAGTTTCGCATGGATTAGAAGCTAACTCGTTTGTTTCGCCTGCATTTGAAGCTATATCATTTATATCGCAAGTATTTGAAGCTAAATCATTTGTGTTCCACGGATTTGAAGCTAATCCTTCTACTTCGCATTGATTTGAAGCTAAATCAAGTTTATCGCATGGATTTTGAAGCTAACTCGTTTGATCGTCTGCATTTCAAGCTATATCACTTATATCCCAAGTGTTTGAAGCTAAATCATTTGTTGCCCATGGATTTGAAGGTGAACCTTCCACATCGCATTGATTTGAATCTAAATCAAGTGCATGGCATGGATTTGAAGATAACTCGTTTGTTTCTTCTGCATTTGAAGCTATATCATTTATATCCCAAGTATTTGAAGCTAAATCATTTGTTAAGCATGGATTTGAAGGTAAACCTTCTACATCGCATTGATTTGAAGCTAAATCATGAGTTTCGCATGGATTGGAAGCTAACACGTTTGTTTTGCCTGCATTTGAAGCTATATCATTTATATCGCTAGTATTTGAAGCTAAATCATTTGTGTTGCATGGATTTGAAGCTCATCCTTCTACTTCGCATTGATTTGAAGCTAAATCAAATTTATCGTGTGGATTATGAAACTAACTCGTTTGATCGTCTGCATTTGAAGCTATGTCACTTATATCCCAAGTGTTTGAAGCTAAATCATTTGTTAAGCATGGATTTGAAGGTAAACCTTCTACATCGCATTGATTTGAAGCTAAATCATGAGTTTCGCATGGATTAGAAGCTAACTCGTTTGTTTCGCCTGCATTTGAAGCTATATGATTTATATCGCAAGTATTTGAAGCTACATCATTTGTGTTGCACGGATTTGAAGCTAATCCTTCTACTTCCCATTGATTTGAAGCTAATCCTTCAACTTCGCATTGATTTGAAGCTAATCCTTCTACTTCGCATTGATTTGAAGCTAAATCAAGTTTCTCGCATGGATTTTGAAGCTAATTCGTTTGATCGTCTGCATTTGAAGCTATATCACTTATATCCCAAGTGTTTGATGCTAAATTATTTGTTGATCATGGATTTGAAGGTAAACCTTCTACATCACATTGATTTGAAGCTAAATCATGAGTTTCGCATGGATTAGAAGCTAACTCGATTGTTTCGCCTGCATTTGAAGCTATATCACTTATATCGCAAGTATCTGCTGCTAAATCATTTGTTTCGCATAGATTTGAAGCTAAACCTTCTACATCTCATTCATTTTCAGCTAAATCAAGTGCATGGCATGGATTTGAAGATAACTCGTTTGTTTCTTCTGCATTTGAAGCTATATCACTTATATCGCAAGTGTCTGAAGCTAAATCACTTGTTTCGCGTGGACTTGAAGCTAACTCGTTTGATCGTCTGCATTTCAAGCTATATCACTTATATCCCAAGTGTTTGAAGCTAAATTATTTGTTAAGCATGGATTTCAAGGTAAACCTTCTACATCGCATTGATTTGAAGCTAAATCATGAGTTTCGCATGGATTAGATGCTAACTCGTTTGTTTCGCCTGCATTTGAAGCTATATGATTTATATCGCAAGTATTTGAAGCTACATCATTTGTGTTGCACGGATTTGAAGCTAATCCTCCTACTTCGCATTGATTTGAAGCTAATCCTTCTACTTCGCATTGATTTGAAGCTAAATCAAGTTTCTCGCATGGATTTTGAAGCTAATTCGTTTGATCGTCTGCATTTGAAGCTATATCACTTATATCCCAAGTGTTTTATGCTAAATTATTTGTTGATCATGGATTTGAAGGTAAACCTTCTACATCACATTGATTTGAAGCTAAATCATGAGTTTCGCATGGATTAGAAGCTAACTCGTTTGTTTCGCCTGCATTTGAAGCTATATCACTTATATCGCAAGTATCTGCTGCTAAATCATTTGTTTCGCATAGATTTGAAGCTAAACCTTCTACATCTCATTCATTTTCAGCTAAATCAAGTGCATGGCATGGATTTGAAGATGACTCGTTTGTTTCTTCTGCATTTGAAGCTATATCACTTATATCGCAGGTGTCTGAAGCTAAATCAATTGTTTCGCGTGGACTTGAAGCTAACTCGTTTGATCGTCTGCATTTGAAGCTATATCACTTATATCCCAAGTGTTTGAAGCTAAATTATTTGTTAAGCATGGATTTGAAGGTAAACCTTCTACATCGCATTGATTTGAAGCTAAATCATGAGTTTCGCATGGATTATAAGCTAACTCGTTTGTTTCTCCTGCATTTGAAGCTATATCTCTTATATCGCAAGTATCTGATGCTAAATCATTTGTTTCGCATGGATTTGAAGCTAAACCTTCTACATCGCATTGATTTTCAGCTAAATCAAGTGCTTGGCATGGATTTGAAGATAACTCGTTTGTTTCTTCTGCATTTGGAGCTATATCACTTATATCACAAGTGTCTGAAGCTAAATCACTTGTTTCGCGTGGACTTGAAGCTAACTCGTTTGATCGTCTGCATTTCAAGCTATATCACTTATATCCCAAGTGTTTGAAGCTAAATTAATTGTTAAGCATGGATTTCAAGGTAAACCTTCTACATCGCATTGATTTGAAGCTAAATCATGAGTTTCGCACGGATTAGAAGATAACTCGTTTGTTTCTTCTGCATTTGAAGCTATATTACTTATATCGCAAGTGTCTGAAGCTAAATCATTTGTTTCTCGTGGACTTGAAGCTAACTCGTTTGATCGTCTGCATTTGAAGCTATATCACTTATATCCCAAGTGTTTGAAGCTAAATTATTTGTTAAGCATGGATTTGAAGGTAAACCTTCTACATCGCATTGATTTGAAGCTAAATCATGAGTTTCGCATGGATTATAAGCTAACTCGTTTGTTTCTCCTGCATTTGAAGCTATATCTCTTATATCGCAAGTATCTGATGCTAAATCATTTGTTTCGCATAGATTTGAAGCTAAACCTTCTACATGTCACTCATTTTCAGCTAAATCAAGTGCATGGCATGGATTTGAAGATAACTCGTTTGTTTCTTCTGCATTTGAAGCTATATCACTTATATCGCAAGTGTCTGAAGCTAAATCACTTGTTTCGCGTGGACTTGAAGCTAACTCGTTTGATCGTCTGCATTTCAAGCTATATCACTTATATCCCAAGTGTTTGAAGCTAAATTATTTGTTAAGCATGGATTTCAAGGTAAACCTTCTACATCGCATTGATTTGAAGCTAAATCATGAGTTTCGCACGGATTAGAAGATAACTCGTTTGTTTCTTCTGCATTTGAAGCTATATCACTTATATCGCAAGTATCTGATGCTAAATCATTTGTTTCGCATAGATTTGAAGCTAAACCTTCTACATGTCATTCATTTTCAGCTAAATCAAGTGCATGGCATGGATTTGAAGATAACTCGTTTGTTTCTTCTGCATTTGAAGCTATATCACTTATATCGCAAGTGTCTGAAGCTAAATCACTTGTTTCGCGTGGACTTGAAGCTAACTCGTTTGATCGTGTGCATTTCAAGCTATATCACTTATATCCCAAGTGTTTGAAGCTAAATTATTTGTTAAGCATGGATTTCAAGGTAAACCTTCTACATCGCATTGATTTGAAGCTAAATCATGAGTTTCGCATGGATTAGAAGCTAACTCGTTTGTTTCGCCTGCATTTGAAGCTATATCATTTATATCGCAAGTATTTGAAGCTAAATCATTTGTGTTCCACGGATTTGAAGCTAATCCTTCTACTTCGCATTGATTTGAAGCTAAATCAAGTTTATCGCACGGATTTTGAAGCTAATCCTTCTACTTCGCATTGATTTGAAGCTAAATCAAGTTTCTCGCATGGATTTTGAAGCTAATTCGTTTGATCGTCTGCATTTGAAGCTATATCACTTATATCCCAAGTGTTTGATGCTAAATTATTTGTTGATCATGGATTTGAAGGTAAACCTTCTACATCACATTGATTTGAAGCTAAATCATGAGTTTCGCATGGATTAGAAGCTAACTCGATTGTTTCGCCTGCATTTGAAGCTATATCACTTATATCGCAAGTATCTGCTGCTAAATCATTTGTTTCGCATAGATTTGAAGCTAAACCTTCTACATCTCATTCATTTTCAGCTAAATCAAGTGCATGGCATGGATTTGAAGATAACTCGTTTGTTTCTTCTGCATTTGAAGCTATATGATTTATATCGCAAGTATTTGAAGCTACATCATTTGTGTTGCACGGATTTGAAGCTAATCCTCCTACTTCGCATTGATTTGAAGCTAATCCTTCTACTTCGCATTGATTTGAAGCTAAATCAAGTTTCTCGCATGGATTTTGAAGCTAATTCGTTTGATCGTCTGCATTTGAAGCTATATCACTTATATCCCAAGTGTTTGATGCTAAATTATTTGTTGATCATGGATTTGAAGGTAAACCTTCTACATCACATTGATTTGAAGCTAAATCATGAGTTTCGCATGGATTAGAAGCTAACTCGTTTGTTTCGCCTGCATTTGAAGCTATATCACTTATATCGCAAGTATCTGCTGCTAAATCATTTGTTTCGCATAGATTTGAAGCTAAACCTTCTACATCTCATTCATTTTCAGCTAAATCAAGTGCATGGCATGGATTTGAAGATGACTCGTTTGTTTCTTCTGCATTTGAAGCTATATCACTTATATCGCAGGTGTCTGAAGCTAAATCAATTGTTTCGCGTGGACTTGAAGCTAACTCGTTTGATCGTCTGCATTTGAAGCTATATCACTTATATCCCAAGTGTTTGAAGCTAAATTATTTGTTAAGCATGGATTTGAAGGTAAACCTTCTACATCGCATTGATTTGAAGCTAAATCATGAGTTTCGCATGGATTATAAGCTAACTCGTTTGTTTCTCCTGCATTTGAAGCTATATCTCTTATATCGCAAGTATCTGATGCTAAATCATTTGTTTCGCATGGATTTGAAGCTAAACCTTCTACATCGCATTGATTTTCAGCTAAATCAAGTGCTTGGCATGGATTTGAAGATAACTCGTTTGTTTCTTCTGCATTTGGAGCTATATCACTTATATCACAAGTGTCTGAAGCTAAATCACTTGTTTCGCGTGGACTTGAAGCTAACTCGTTTGATCGTCTGCATTTCAAGCTATATCACTTATATCCCAAGTGTTTGAAGCTAAATTATTTGTTAAGCATGGATTTCAAGGTAAACCTTCTACATCGCATTGATTTGAAGCTAAATCATGAGTTTCGCACGGATTAGAAGATAACTCGTTTGTTTCTTCTGCATTTGAAGCTATATTACTTATATCGCAAGTGTCTGAAGCTAAATCATTTGTTTCTCGTGGACTTGAAGCTAACTCGTTTGATCGTCTGCATTTGAAGCTATATCACTTATATCCCAAGTGTTTGAAGCTAAATTATTTGTTAAGCATGGATTTGAAGGTAAACCTTCTACAACGCATTGATTTGAAGCTAAATCATGAGTTTCGCATGGATTATAAGCTAACTCGTTTGTTTCTCCTGCATTTGAAGCTATATCTCTTATATCGCAAGTATCTGATGCTAAATCATTTGTTTCGCATAGATTTGAAGCTAAACCTTCTACATGTCACTCATTTTCAGCTAAATCAAGTGCATGGCATGGATTTGAAGATAACTCGTTTGTTTCTTCTGCATTTGAAGCTATATCACTTATATCGCAAGTGTCTGAAGCTAAATCACTTGTTTCGCGTGGACTTGAAGCTAACTCGTTTGATCGTCTGCATTTCAAGCTATATCACTTATATCCCAAGTGTTTGAAGCTAAATTATTTGTTAAGCATGGATTTCAAGGTAAACCTTCTACATCGCATTGATTTGAAGCTAAATCATGAGTTTCGCACGGATTAGAAGATAACTCGTTTGTTTCTTCTGCATTTGAAGCTATATCACTTATATCGCAAGTGTCTGAAGCTAAATCATTTGTTTCTCGTGGACTTGAAGCTAACTCGTTTGATCGTCTGCATTTCAAGCTATATCACTTATATCCCAAGTGTTTGAAGCTAAATTATTTGTTAAGCATGGATTTGAAGGTAAACCTTCTACATCGCATTGATTTGAAGCTAAATCATGAGTTTCGCATGGATTAGAAGATAACTCGTTCGTTTCTTCTGCATTTGAAGCTATATCACTTATATCGCAAGTATCTGATGCTAAATCATTTGTTTCGCATAGATTTGAAGCTAAACCTTCTACATGTCATTCATTTTCAGCTAAATCAAGTGCATGGCATGGATTTGAAGATAACTCGTTTGTTTCTTCTGCATTTGAAGCTATATCACTTATATCGCAAGTGTCCGAAGCTAAATCACTTGTTTCGCGTGGACTTGAAGCTAACTCGTTTGATCGTCTGCATTTCAAGCTATATCACTTATATCCCAAGTGTTTGAAGCTAAATTATTTGTTAAGCATGGATTTCAAGGTAAACCTTCTACATCGCATTGATTTGAAGCTAAATCATGAGTTTCGCATGGATTAGAAGCTAACTCGTTTGTTTCGCCTGCATTTGAAGCTATATCATTTATATCGCAAGTATTTGAAGCTAAATCATTTGTGTTCCACGGATTTGAAGCTAATCCTTCTACTTCGCATTGATTTGAAGCTAAATCAAGTTTATCGCACGGATTTTGAAGCTAATCCTTCTACTTCGCATTGATTTGAAGCTAAATCAAGTTTCTCGCATGGATTTTGAAGCTAATTCGTTTGATCGTCTGCATTTGAAGCTATATCACTTATATCCCAAGTGTTTGATGCTAAATAATTTGTTGATCATGGATTTGAAGGTAAACCTTCTACATCACATTGATTTGAAGCTAAATCATGAGTTTCGCATGGATTAGAAGCTAACTCGATTGTTTCGCCTGCATTTGAAGCTATATCACTTATATCGCAAGTATCTGCTGCTAAATCATTTGTTTCGCATAGATTTGAAGCTAAACCTTCTACATCTCATTTATTTTCAGCTAAATCAAGTGCATGGCATGGATTTGAAGATAACTCGTTTGTTTCTTCTGCATTTGAAGCTATATCACTTATATCGCAAGTGTCTGAAGCTAAATCACTTGTTTCGCGTGGACTTGAAGCTAACTCGTTTGATCGTCTGCATTTCAAGCTATATCACTTATATCCCAAGTGTTTGAAGCTAAATTATTTGTTAAGCATGGATTTCAAGGTAAACCTTCTACATCGCATTGATTTGAAGCTAAATCATGAGTTTCGCATGGATTAGAAGCTAACTCGTTTGTTTCGCCTGCATTAGAAGCTATATGATTTATATCGCAAGTATTTGAAGCTACATCATTTGTGTTGCACGGATTTGAAGCTAATCCTCCTACTTCGCATTGATTTGAAGCTAATCCTTCTACTTCGCATTGATTTGAAGCTAAATCAAGTTTCTCGCATGGATTTTGAAGCTAATTCGTTTGATCGTCTGCATTTGAAGCTATATCACTTATATCCCAAGTGTTTGATGCTAAATTATTTGTTGATCATGGATTTGAAGGTAAACCTTCTACATCACATTGATTTGAAGCTAAATCATGAGTTTCGCATGGATTAGAAGCTAACTCGTTTGTTTCGCCTGCATTTGAAGCTATATCACTTATATCGCAAGTATCTGCTGCTAAATCATTTGTTTCGCATAGATTTGAAGCTAAACCTTCTACATCTCATTCATTTTCAGCTAAATCAAGTGCATGGCATGGATTTGAAGATGACTCGTTTGTTTCTTCTGCATTTGAAGCTATATCACTTATATCGCAGGTGTCTGAAGCTAAATCAATTGTTTCGCGTGGACTTGAAGCTAACTCGTTTGATCGTCTGCATTTGATGCTATATCACTTATATCCCAAGTGTTTGAAGCTAAATTATTTGTTAAGCATGGATTTGAAGGTAAACCTTCTACATCGCATTGATTTGAAGCTAAATCATGAGTTTCGCATGGATTATAAGCTAACTCGTTTGTTTCTCCTGCATTTGAAGCTATATCTCTTATATCGCAAGTATCTGATGCTAAATCATTTGTTTCGCATGGATTTGAAGCTAAACCTTCTACATCGCATTGATTTTCAGCTAAATCAAGTGCTTGGCATGGATTTGAAGATAACTCGTTTGTTTCTTCTGCATTTGGAGCTATATCACTTATATCACAAGTGTCTGAAGCTAAATCACTTGTTTCGCGTGGACTTGAAGCTAACTCGTTTGATCGTCTGCATTTCAAGCTATATCACTTATATCCCAAGTGTTTGAAGCTAAATTATTTGTTAAGCATGGATTTCAAGGTAAACCTTCTACATCGCATTGATTTGAAGCTAAATCATGAGTTTCGCACGGATTAGAAGATAACTCGTTTGTTTCTTCTGCATTTGAAGCTATATTACTTATATCGCAAGTGTCTGAAGCTAAATCATTTGTTTCTCGTGGACTTGAAGCTAACTCGTTTGATCGTCTGCATTTGAAGCTATATCACTTATATCCCAAGTGTTTGAAGCTAAATTATTTGTTAAGCATGGATTTGAAGGTAAACCTTCTACATCGCATTGATTTGAAGCTAAATCATGAGTTTCGCATGGATTATAAGCTAACTCGTTTGTTTCTCCTGCATTTGAAGCTATATCTCTTATATCGCAAGTATCTGATGCTAAATCATTTGTTTCGCATAGATTTGAAGCTAAACCTTCTACATGTCACTCATTTTCAGCTAAATCAAGTGCATGGCATGGATTTGAAGATAACTCGTTTGTTTCTTCTGCATTTGAAGCTATATCACTTATATCGCAAGTGTCTGAAGCTAAATCACTTGTTTCGCGTGGACTTGAAGCTAACTCGTTTGATCGTCTGCATTTCAAGCTATATCACTTATATCCCAAGTGTTTGAAGCTAAATTATTTGTTAAGCATGGATTTCAAGGTAAACCTTCTACATCGCATTGATTTGAAGCTAAATCATGAGTTTCGCACGGATTAGAAGATAACTCGTTTGTTTCTTCTGCATTTGAAGCTATATCACTTATATCGCAAGTGTCTGAAGCTAAATCATTTGTTTCTCGTGGACTTGAAGCTAACTCGTTTGATCGTCTGCATTTCAAGCTATATCACTTATATCCCAAGTGTTTGAAGCTAAATTATTTGTTAAGCATGGATTTGAAGGTAAACCTTCTACATCGCATTGATTTGAAGCTAAATCATGAGTTTCGCATGGATTAGAAGATAACTCGTTCGTTTCTTCTGCATTTGAAGCTATATCACTTATATCGCAAGTATCTGATGCTAAATCATTTGTTTCGCATAGATTTGAAGCTAAACCTTCTACATGTCATTCATTTTCAGCTAAATCAAGTGCATGGCATGGATTTGAAGATAACTCGTTTGTTTCTTCTGCATTTGAAGCTATATCACTTATATCGCAAGTGTCCGAAGCTAAATCACTTGTTTCGCGTGGACTTGAAGCTAACTCGTTTGATCGTCTGCATTTCAAGCTATATCACTTATATCCCAAGTGTTTGAAGCTAAATTATTTGTTAAGCATGGATTTCAAGGTAAACCTTCTACATCGCATTGATTTGAAGCTAAATCATGAGTTTCGCATGGATTAGAAGCTAACTCGTTTGTTTCGCCTGCATTTGAAGCTATATCATTTATATCGCAAGTATTTGAAGCTAAATCATTTGTGTTCCACGGATTTGAAGCTAATCCTTCTACTTCGCATTGATTTGAAGCTAAATCAAGTTTATCGCACGGATTTTGAAGCTAATCCTTCTACTTCGCATTGATTTGAAGCTAAATCAAGTTTCTCGCATGGATTTTGAAGCTAATTCGTTTGATCGTCTGCATTTGAAGCTATATCACTTATATCCCAAGTGTTTGATGCTAAATTATTTGTTGATCATGGATTTGAAGGTAAACCTTCTACATCACATTGATTTGAAGCTAAATCATGAGTTTCGCATGGATTAGAAGCTAACTCGATTGTTTCGCCTGCATTTGAAGCTATATCACTTATATCGCAAGTATCTGCTGCTAAATCATTTGTTTCGCATAGATTTGAAGCTAAACCTTCTACATCTCATTTATTTTCAGCTAAATCAAGTGCATGGCATGGATTTGAAGATAACTCGTTTGTTTCTTCTGCATTTGAAGCTATATCACTTATATCGCAAGTGTCTGAAGCTAAATCACTTGTTTCGCGTGGACTTGAAGCTAACTCGTTTGATCGTCTGCATTTCAAGCTATATCACTTATATCCCAAGTGTTTGAAGCTAAATTATTTGTTAAGCATGGATTTCAAGGTAAACCTTCTACATCGCATTGATTTGAAGCTAAATCATGAGTTTCGCATGGATTAGAAGCTAACTCGTTTGTTTCGCCTGCATTAGAAGCTATATGATTTATATCGCAAGTATTTGAAGCTACATCATTTGTGTTGCACGGATTTGAAGCTAATCCTCCTACTTCGCATTGATTTGAAGCTAATCCTTCTACTTCGCATTGATTTGAAGCTAAATCAAGTTTCTCGCATGGATTTTGAAGCTAATTCGTTTGATCGTCTGCATTTGAAGCTATATCACTTATATCCCAAGTGTTTGATGCTAAATTATTTGTTGATCATGGATTTGAAGGTAAACCTTCTACATCACATTGATTTGAAGCTAAATCATGAGTTTCGCATGGATTAGAAGCTAACTCGTTTGTTTCGCCTGCATTTGAAGCTATATCACTTATATCGCAAGTATCTGCTGCTAAATCATTTGTTTCGCATAGATTTGAAGCTAAACCTTCTACATCTCATTCATTTTCAGCTAAATCAAGTGCATGGCATGGATTTGAAGATGACTCGTTTGTTTCTTCTGCATTTGAAGCTATATCACTTATATCGCAGGTGTCTGAAGCTAAATCAATTGTTTCGCGTGGACTTGAAGCTAACTCGTTTGATCGTCTGCATTTGATGCTATATCACTTATATCCCAAGTGTTTGAAGCTAAATTATTTGTTAAGCTATGGATTTGAAGGTAAACCTTCTACATCGCATTGATTTGAAGCTAAATCATGAGTTTCGCATGGATTATAAGCTAACTCGTTTGTTTCTCCTGCATTTGAAGCTATATCTCTTATATCGCAAGTATCTGATGCTAAATCATTTGTTTCGCATGGATTTGAAGCTAAACCTTCTACATCGCATTGATTTTCAGCTAAATCAAGTGCTTGGCATGGATTTGAAGATAACTCGTTTGTTTCTTCTGCATTTGGAGCTATATCACTTATATCACAAGTGTCTGAAGCTAAATCACTTGTTTCGCGTGGACTTGAAGCTAACTCGTTTGATCGTCTGCATTTCAAGCTATATCACTTATATCCCAAGTGTTTGAAGCTAAATTAATTTGTTAAGCATGGATTTCAAGGTAAACCTTCTAACATCGCATTGATTTGAAGCTAAATCATGAGTTTCGCACGGATTAGAAGATAACTCGTTTGTTTCTTCTGCATTTGAAGCTATATTACTTATATCGCAAGTGTCTGAAGCTAAATCATTTGTTTCTCGTGGACTTGAAGCTAACTCGTTTGATCGTCTGCATTTGAAGCTATATCACTTATATCCCAAGTGTTTGAAGCTAAATTATTTGTTAAGCATGGATTTGAAGGTAAACCTTCTACATCGCATTGATTTGAAGCTAAATCATGAGTTTCGCATGGATTATAAGCTAACTCGTTTGTTTCTCCTGCATTTGAAGCTATATCTCTTATATCGCAAGTATCTGATGCTAAATCATTTGTTTCGCATAGATTTGAAGCTAAACCTTCTACATGTCACTCATTTTCAGCTAAATCAAGTGCATGGCATGGATTTGAAGATAACTCGTTTGTTTCTTCTGCATTTGAAGCTATATCACTTATATCGCAAGTGTCTGAAGCTAAATCACTTGTTTCGCGTGGGACTTGAAGCTAACTCGTTTGATCGTCTGCATTTCAAGCTATATCACTTATATCCCAAGTGTTTGAAGCTAAATTATTTGTTAAGCATGGATTTCAAGGTAAACCTCCTACATCGCATTGATTTGAAGCTAAATCATGAGTTTCGCACGGATTAGAAGATAACTCGTTTGTTTCTTCTGCATTTGAAGCTATATCACTTATATCGCAAGTGTCTGAAGCTAAATCATTTGTTTCTCGTGGACTTGAAGCTAACTCGTTTGATCGTCTGCATTTCAAGCTATATCACTTATATCCCAAGTGTTTGAAGCTAAATTATTTGTTAAGCATGGATTTGAAGGTAAACCTTCTACATCGCATTGATTTGAAGCTAAATCATGAGTTTCGCATGGATTAGAAGATAACTCGTTCGTTTCTTCTGCATTTGAAGCTATATCACTTATATCGCAAGTATCTGATGCTAAATCATTTGTTTCGCATAGATTTGAAGCTAAACCTTCTACATGTCATTCATTTTCAGCTAAATCAAGTGCATGGCATGGATTTGAAGATAACTCGTTTGTTTTCTTCTGCATTTGAAGCTATATCACTTATATCGCAAGTGTCTGAAGCTAAATCACTTGTTTCGCGTGGGACTTGAAGCTAACTCGTTTGATCGTCTGCATTTCAAGCTATATCACTTATATCCCAAGTGTTTGAAGCTAAATTATTTGTTAAGCATGGATTTCAAGGTAAACCTTCCTACATCGCATTGATTTGAAGCTAAATCATGAGTTTCGCACGGATTAGAAGAATAACTCGTTTGTTTCTTCTGCATTTGAAGCTATATCACTTATATCGCAAGTGTCTGAAGCTAAATCATTTGTTTTCTCGTGGACTTGAAGCTAACTCGTTTGATCGTCTGCATTTCAAGCTATATCACTTCTATCCCAAGTGTTTGAAGCTAAATTATTTGTTAAGCATGGATTTGAAGGTAAACCTTCTACATCACATTGATTTGAAGCTAAATCATGAGTTTCGCATGGATTAGAAGCTAACTCGTTTGTTTCGCCTGCATTTGAAGCTATATCACTTATATCGCAAGTATCTGCTGCTAAATCATTTGTTTCGCATAGATTTGAAGCTAAACCTTCTACATCTCATTCATTTTCAGCTAAATCAAGTGCATGGCATGGATTTGAAGATAACTCGTTTGTTTCTTCTGCATTTGAAGCTATTTCACTTATATCGCAGGTGTCTGAAGCTAAATCACTTGTTTCGCGTGGACTTGAAGCTAACTCGTTTGATCGTCTGCATTTGAAGCTATATCACTTATATCCCAAGTGTTTGAAGCTAAATTATTTGTTAAGCATGGGATTTGAAGGTAAACCTTCTACATCGCATTGATTTGAAGCTAAATCATGATTTTCGCATGGATTAGAAGCTAACTTAGAAGCTAACTCGTTTGTTTCGCCTGCATTTGAAGCTATATCATTTATATCGCAAGTATTTGAAGCTAAATCATTTGTGTTCCACGGATTTGAAGCTAATCCTTCTACTTCGCATTGATTTGAAGCTAAATCAAGTTTATCGCATGGATTTTGAAGCTAACTCGTTTGATCGTCTGCATTTCAAGCTATATCACTTATATCCCAAGTGTTTGAAGCTATATCATTTGTTGCCCATGGATTTGAAGGTGAACCTTCCACATCGCATTGATTTGAATCTAAATCAAGTGCATGGCATGGATTTGAAGATAACTCGTTTGTTTCTTCTGCATTTGAAGCTATATCATTTATATCCCAAGTATTTGAAGCTAAATCATTTGTTAAGCATGGATTTGAAGGTAAACCTTCTACATCGCATTGATTTGAAGCTAAATCATGAGTTTCGCATGGATTAGAAGCTAACTCGTTTGTTTCGCCTGCATTTGAAGCTATATGATTTATATCGCAAGTATTTGAAGCTACATCATTTGTGTTGCACGGATTTGAAGCTAATCCTTCTACTTCGCATTGATTTGAAGCTAATCCTTCTACTTCGCATTGATTTGAAACTAATCCTTCTACTTCGCATTGATTTGAAGCTAAATCAAGTTTCTCGCATGGATTTTGAAGCTAATTCGTTTGATCGTCTGCATTTGAAGCTATATCACTTATATCGCAGGTGTCTGAAGCTAAATCACTTGTTTCGCGTGGACTTGAAGCTAACTCGTTTGATCGTCGGCATTTGAAGCTATATCACTTATATCCCAAGTGTTTGAAGCTAAATTATTTGTTAAGCATGGATTTGAAGGTAAACCTTCTACATCGCATTGATTTGAAGCTAAATCATGAGTTTCGCATGGATTATAAGCTAACTCGTTTGTTTCTCCTGCATTTGAAGCTATATCTCTTATATCGCAAGTATCTGATGCTAAATCATTTGTTTCGCATGGATTTGAAGCTAAACCTTCTACATCGCATTGATTTTCAGCTAAATCAAGTGCTTGGCATGGATTTGAAGATAACTCGTTTGTTTCTTCTGCATTTGGAGCTATATCACTTATATCGCAAGTGTCTGAAGCTAAATCACTTGTTTCGCGTGAACTTGAAGCTAACTCGTTTGATCGTCCGCATTTCAAGCTATATCACTTGTATCCCAAGTGTTTGAAGCTAAATTATTTGTTAAGCATGGATTTGAAGGTAAACCTTCTACATCGCATTGATTTGAAGCTAAATCATGAGTTTCGCATGGATTAGAAGATAACTCGTTCGTTTCTTCTGCATTTGAAGCTATATCACTTATATCCCAAGTGTTTGAAGCTAAATTATTTGTTAAGCATGATTTTAAAGGTAAACCTTCTACATCGCATTGATTTGAAGCTAAATCATGAGTTTCGCATGGATTAGAAGCTAACTCGTTTGTTTCGCCTGCATTTGAAGCTATATCATTTATATCGCAAGTATTTGAAGCTAAATCATTTGTGTTGCATGGATTTGAAGCTAATCCTTCTACTTCGCATTGATTTGAAGCTAAATCAAGTTTATCGCATGGATTTTGAAGCTAACTCGTTTGATCGTCTGCATTTGAAGCTATATCACTTATATCCCAAGTGTTTGAAGCTAAATTATTTGTTAAGCATGGATTTGAAGGTAAACCTTCTACATCGCATTGATTTGAAGCTAAATCATGAGTTTCGCATGGATTATAAGCTAACTCGTTTGTTTCTCCTGCATTTGAAGCTATATCTCTTATATCGCAAGTATCTGATGCTAAATCATTTGTTTCGCATGGATTTGAAGCTAAACCTTCTACATCGCATTGATTTTCAGCTAAATCAAGTGCTTGGCATGGATTTGAAGATAACTCGTTTGTTTCTTCTGCATTTGGAGCTATATCACTTATATCGCAAGTGTCTGAAGCTAAATCATTTGTTTCTCGTGGACTTGAAGCTAACTCGTTTGATCGTCTGCATTTCAAGCTATATCACTTATATCCCAAGTGTTTAAAGCTAAATTATTTGTTAAGCATGAATTTGAAGGTAAACCTTCTACATCGCATTGAATTGAAGCTAAATCATGAGTTTCGCATGGATTAGAAGATAACTCGTTCGTTTCTTCTGCATTTGAAGCTATATCACTTATATCCCAAGTGTTTGAAGCTAAATTATTTGTTAAGCATGGATTTGAAGGTAAACCTTCTACATCGCATTGATTTGAAGCTAAATCATGAGTTTCGCATGGATTAGAAGCTAACTCGTTTGTTTCGCCTGCATTTGAAGCTATATCTCTTATATCGCAAGTATCTGATGCTAAATCATTTGTTTCGCATGGATTTGAAGCTAAACCTTGTACATCGCATTGATTTTCAGCTAAATCAAGTGCTTGGCATGGATTTGAAGATAACTCGTTTGTTTCTTCTGCATTTGAAGCTATATCACTTATATCGCAAGTGTCTGAAGCTAAATCATTTGTTTCTCGTGGACTTGAAGCTAACTCGTTTGATCGTCTGCATTTCAAGCTATATCACTTATATCCCAAGTGTTTGAAGCTAAATTATTTGTTAAGCATGGGTTTGAAGGTAAACCTTCTACATCGCATTGATTTGAAGCTAAATCATGAGTTTCGCATGGATTAGAAGATAACTCGTTCGTTTCTTCTGCATTTGAAGTTATATCACTTATATCCCAAGTGTTTGAAGCTAAATTATTTGTTAAGCATGGATTTAAAGGTAAACCTTCTACATCGCATTGATTTGAAGCTAAATCATGAGTTTCGCATGGATTAGAAGCTAACTCGTTTGTTTCGCCTGCATTTGAAGCTATATCATTTATATCGCAAGTATTTGAAGCTAAATCATTTGTGTTGCATGGATTTGAAGCTAATCCTTCTACTTCGCATTGATTTTCAGCTAAATCAAGTGCTTGGCATGGATTTGAAGATAACTCGTTTGTTTCTTCTGCATTTGGAGCTATATCACTTATATCGCAAGTGTCTGAAGCTAAATCACTTGTTTCGCGTGAACTTGAAGCTAACTCGTTTGATCGTCCGCATTTGAAGCTATATCACTTATATCCCAAGTGTTTGAAGCTAAATTATTTGTTAAGCATGAATTTGAAGGTAAACCTTCTACATCACATTGATTTGCAGCTAAATCATGAGTTTCGCATGGATTAGAAGCTAACTCGTTTGCTTCGCCTGCATTTCAAGCTATATCACTTATATCGCAAGTATCTGATGCTAAATCATCTGTTTCGCATAGATTTGAAGCTAAACCTTCTACATGTCATTCATTTTCAGCTAAATCAAGTGCATGGCATGGATTTGAAGATAACTCGTTTGTTTCTTCTGCATTTGAAGCTATATCACTTATATCGCAAGTGTCTGAAGCTAAATCACTTGTTTCGCGTGGACTTGAAGCTAACTCGTTTGATCGTCTGCATTTCAAGCTATATCACTTATATCCCAAGTGTTTGAAGCTAAATTATTTGTTAAGCATGGATTTCAAGGTAAACCTTCTACATCGCATTGATTTGAAGCTAAATCATGAGTTTCGCACGGATTAGAAGATAACTCGTTTGTTTCTTCTGCATTTGAAGCTATATCACTTATATCGCAAGTGTCTGAAGCTAAATCATTTGTTTCTCGTGGACTTGAAGCTAACTCGTTTGATCGTCTGCATTTCAAGCTATATCACTTATATCCCAAGTGTTTGAAGCTAAATCATTTGTTGCCCATGGATTTGAAGGTGAACCTTCCACATCGCATTGATTTGAAGCTAAATCATGAGTTTCGCATGGATTAGAAGATAACTCGTTCGTTTCTTCTGCATTTGAAGCTATATCACTTATATCGCAAGTATCTGCTGCTAAATCATTTGTTTCGCATAGATTTGAAGCTAAACCTTGTACATCTCATTCATTTTCAGCTAAATCAAGTGCGTGGCATGGATTTGAAGATGACTCGTGTGTTTCTTCTGCATTTGAAGCTATATCACTTATATCGCAGGTGTCTGAAGCTAAATCACTTGTTTCGCGTGGACTTGAAGCTAACTCGTTTGATCGTCTGCATTTGAAGCTATATCACTTATATCCCAAGTGTTTGAAGCTAAATTATTTGTTAAGCATGAATTTGAAGGTAAACCTTCTACATCGCATTGATTTGAAGCTAAATCATGAGTTTCGCATGGATTATAAGCTAACTCGTTTGTTTCTCCTGCATTTGAAGCTATATCTCTTATATCGCAAGTATCTGATGCTAAATCATTTGTTTCGCATGGATTTGAAGCTAAACCTTCTACATCGCATTGATTTTCAGCTAAATCAAGTGCTTGGCATGGATTTGAAGATAACTCGTTTGTTTCTTCTGCATTTGGAGCTATATCACTTATATCGCAAGTGTCTGAAGCTAAATCACTTGTTTCGCGTGAACTTGAAGCTAACTCGTTTGATCGTCCTCATTTCAAGCTATATCACTTGTATCCCAAGTGTTTGAAGCTAAATTATTTGTTAAGCATGGATTTGAAGGTAAACCTTCTACATCGCATTGATTTGAAGCTAAATCATGAGTTTCGCATGGATTAGAAGATAACTCGTTCGTTTCTTCTGCATTTGAAGCTATATCACTTATATCCCAAGTGTTTGAAGCTAAATTATTTGTTAAGCATGATTTTAAAGGTAAACCTTCTACATCGCATTGATTTGAAGCTAAATCATGAGTTTCGCATGGATTAGAAGCTAACTCGTTTGTTTCGCCTGCATTTGAAGCTATATCATTTATATCGCAAGTATTTGAAGCTAAATCATTTGTGTTGCATGGATTTGAAGCTAATCCTTCTACTTCGCATTGATTTGAAGCTAAATCAAGTTTATCGCATGGATTTTGAAGCTAACTCGTTTGATCGTCTGCATTTGAAGCTATATCACTTATATCCCAAGTGTTTGAAGCTAAATTATTTGTTAAGCATGGATTTGAAGGTAAACCTTCTACATCGCATTGATTTGAAGCTAAATCATGAGTTTCGCATGGATTATAAGCTAACTCGTTTGTTTCTCCTGCATTTGAAGCTATATCTCTTATATCGCAAGTATCTGATGCTAAATCATTTGTTTCGCATGGATTTGAAGCTAAACCTTCTACATCGCATTGATTTTCAGCTAAATCAAGTGCTTGGCATGGATTTGAAGATAACTCGTTTGTTTCTTCTGCATTTGGAGCTATATCACTTATATCGCAAGTGTCTGAAGCTAAATCATTTGTTTCTCGTGGACTTGAAGCTAACTCGTTTGATCGTCTGCATTTCAAGCTATATCACTTATATCCCAAGTGTTTAAAGCTAAATTATTTGTTAAGCATGAATTTGAAGGTAAACCTTCTACATCGCATTGAATTGAAGCTAAATCATGAGTTTCGCATGGATTAGAAGATAACTCGTTCGTTTCTTCTGCATTTGAAGCTATATCACTTATATCCCAAGTGTTTGAAGCTAAATTATTTGTTAAGCATGGATTTGAAGGTAAACCTTCTACATCGCATTGATTTGAAGCTAAATCATGAGTTTCGCATGGATTAGAAGCTAACTCGTTTGTTTCGCCTGCATTTGAAGCTATATCTCATATATCGCAAGTATCTGATGCTAAATCATTTGTTTCGCATGGATTTGAAGCTAAACCTTGTACATCGCATTGATTTTCAGCTAAATCAAGTGCTTGGCATGGATTTGAAGATAACTCGTTTGTTTCTTCTGCATTTGAAGCTATATCACTTATATCGCAAGTGTCTGAAGCTAAATCATTTGTTTCTCGTGGACTTGAAGCTAACTCGTTTGATCGTCTGCATTTCAAGCTATATCACTTATATCCCAAGTGTTTGAAGCTAAATTATTTGTTAAGCATGGGTTTGAAGGTAAACCTTCTACATCGCATTGATTTGAAGCTAAATCATGAGTTTCGCATGGATTAGAAGATAACTCGTTCGTTTCTTCTGCATTTGAAGCTATATCACTTATATCCCAAGTGTTTGAAGCTAAATTATTTGTTAAGCATGGATTTAAAGGTAAACCTTCTACATCGCATTGATTTGACGCTAAATCATGAGTTTCGCATGGATTAGAAGCTAACTCGTTTGTTTCGCCCGCATTTGAAGCTATATCATTTATATCGCAAGTATTTGAAGCTAAATCATTTGTGTTGCATGGATTTGAAGCTAATCCTTCTACTTCGCATTGATTTTCAGCTAAATCAAGTGCTTGGCATGGATTTGAAGATAACTCGTTTGTTTCTTCTGCATTTGGAGCTATATCACTTATATCGCAAGTGTCTGTAGCTAAATCACTTGTTTCGCGTGAACTTGAAGCTAACTCGTTTGATCGTCCGCATTTGAAGCTATATCACTTATATCCCAAGTGTTTGAAGCTAAATTATTTGTTAAGCATGAATTTGAAGGTAAACCTTCTACATCACATTGATTTGCAGCTAAATCATGAGTTTCGCATGGATTAGAAGCTAACTCGTTTGCTTCGCCTGCATTTGAAGCTATATCACTTATATCGCAAGTATCTGATGCTAAATCATCTGTTTCGCATAGATTTGAAGCTAAACCTTCTACATGTCATTCTTTTTCAGCTAAATCAAGTGCATGGCATGGATTTGAAGATAACTCGTTTGTTTCGCCTGCATTTGAAGCTATATCTCTTATATCGCAAGTATCTGATGCTAAATCATTTGTTTCGCATGGATTTGAAGCTAAACCTTGTACATCGCATTGATTTTCAGCTAAATCAAGTGCTTGGCATGGATTTGAAGATAACTCGTTTGTTTCTTCTGCATTTGAAGCTATATCACTTATATCGCAAGTGTCTGAAGCTAAATCATTTGTTTCTCGTGGACTTGAAGCTAACTCGTTTGATCGTCTGCATTTCAAGCTATATCACTTATATCCCAAGTGTTTGAAGCTAAATTATTTGTTAAGCATGGGTTTGAAGGTAAACCTTCTACATCGCATTGATTTGAAGCTAAATCATGAGTTTCGCATGGATTAGAAGATAACTCGTTCGTTTCTTCTGCATTTGAAGTTATATCACTTATATCCCAAGTGTTTGAAGCTAAATTATTTGTTAAGCATGGATTTAAAGGTAAACCTTCTACATCGCATTGATTTGAAGCTAAATCATGAGTTTCGCATGGATTAGAAGCTAACTCGTTTGTTTCGCCTGCATTTGAAGCTATATCATTTATATCGCAAGTATTTGAAGCTAAATCATTTGTGTTGCATGGATTTGAAGCTAATCCTTCTACTTCGCATTGATTTTCAGCTAAATCAAGTGCTTGGCATGGATTTGAAGATAACTCGTTTGTTTCTTCTGCATTTGGAGCTATATCACTTATATCGCAAGTGTCTGAAGCTAAATCACTTGTTTCGCGTGAACTTGAAGCTAACTCGTTTGATCGTCCGCATTTGAAGCTATATCACTTATATCCCAAGTGTTTGAAGCTAAATTATTTGTTAAGCATGAATTTGAAGGTAAACCTTCTACATCACATTGATTTGCAGCTAAATCATGAGTTTCGCATGGATTAGAAGCTAACTCGTTTGCTTCGCCTGCATTTCAAGCTATATCACTTATATCGCAAGTATCTGATGCTAAATCATCTGTTTCGCATAGATTTGAAGCTAAACCTTCTACATGTCATTCATTTTCAGCTAAATCAAGTGCATGGCATGGATTTGAAGATAACTCGTTTGTTTCTTCTGCATTTGAAGCTATATCACTTATATCGCAAGTGTCTGAAGCTAAATCACTTGTTTCGCGTGGACTTGAAGCTAACTCGTTTGATCGTCTGCATTTCAAGCTATATCACTTATATCCCAAGTGTTTGAAGCTAAATTATTTGTTAAGCATGGATTTCAAGGTAAACCTTCTACATCGCATTGATTTGAAGCTAAATCATGAGTTTCGCACGGATTAGAAGATAACTCGTTTGTTTCTTCTGCATTTGAAGCTATATCACTTATATCGCAAGTGTCTGAAGCTAAATCATTTGTTTCTCGTGGACTTGAAGCTAACTCGTTTGATCGTCTGCATTTCAAGCTATATCACTTATATCCCAAGTGTTTGAAGCTAAATCATTTGTTGCCCATGGATTTGAAGGTGAACCTTCCACATCGCATTGATTTGAAGCTAAATCATGAGTTTCGCATGGATTAGAAGATAACTCGTTCGTTTCTTCTGCATTTGAAGCTATATCACTTATATCGCAAGTATCTGCTGCTAAATCATTTGTTTCGCATAGATTTGAAGCTAAACCTTGTACATCTCATTCATTTTCAGCTAAATCAAGTGCGTGGCATGGATTTGAAGATGACTCGTGTGTTTCTTCTGCATTTGAAGCTATATCACTTATATCGCAGGTGTCTGAAGCTAAATCACTTGTTTCGCGTGGACTTGAAGCTAACTCGTTTGATCGTCTGCATTTGAAGCTATATCACTTATATCCCAAGTGTTTGAAGCTAAATTATTTGTTAAGCATGAATTTGAAGGTAAACCTTCTACATCGCATTGATTTGAAGCTAAATCATGAGTTTCGCATGGATTATAAGCTAACTCGTTTGTTTCTCCTGCATTTGAAGCTATATCTCTTATATCGCAAGTATCTGATGCTAAATCATTTGTTTCGCATGGATTTGAAGCTAAACCTTTCTTACATCGCATTGATTTTCAGCTAAATCAAGTGCTTGGCATGGATTTGAAGATAACTCGTTTGTTTCTTCTGCATTTGGAGCTATATCACTTATATCGCAAGTGTCTGAAGCTAAATCACTTGTTTCGCGTGAACTTGAAGCTAACTCGTTTGATCGTCCGCATTTCAAGCTATATCACTTGTATCCCAAGTGTTTGAAGCTAAATTATTTGTTAAGCATGGATTTGAAGGTAAACCTTCTACATCGCATTGATTTGAAGCTAAATCATGAGTTTCGCATGGATTAGAAGATAACTCGTTCGTTTCTTCTGCATTTGAAGCTATATCACTTATATCCCAAGTGTTTGAAGCTAAATTATTTGTTAAGCATGATTTTAAAGGTAAACCTTCTACATCGCATTGATTTGAAGCTAAATCATGAGTTTCGCATGGATTAGAAGCTAACTCGTTTGTTTCGCCTGCATTTGAAGCTATATCATTTATATCGCAAGTATTTGAAGCTAAATCATTTGTGTTGCATGGATTTGAAGCTAATCCTTCTACTTCGCATTGATTTGAAGCTAAATCAAGTTTATCGCATGGATTTTGAAGCTAACTCGTTTGATCGTCTGCATTTGAAGCTATATCACTTATATCCCAAGTGTTTGAAGCTAAATTATTTGTTAAGCATGGATTTGAAGGTAAACCTTCTACATCGCATTGATTTGAAGCTAAATCATGAGTTTCGCATGGATTATAAGCTAACTCGTTTGTTTCTCCTGCATTTGAAGCTATATCTCTTATATCGCAAGTATCTGATGCTAAATCATTTGTTTCGCATGGATTTGAAGCTAAACCTTCTACATCGCATTGATTTTCAGCTAAATCAAGTGCTTGGCATGGATTTGAAGATAACTCGTTTGTTTCTTCTGCATTTGGAGCTATATCACTTATATCGCAAGTGTCTGAAGCTAAATCATTTGTTTCTCGTGGACTTGAAGCTAACTCGTTTGATCGTCTGCATTTCAAGCTATATCACTTATATCCCAAGTGTTTAAAGCTAAATTATTTGTTAAGCATGAATTTGAAGGTAAACCTTCTACATCGCATTGAATTGAAGCTAAATCATGAGTTTCGCATGGATTAGAAGATAACTCGTTCGTTTCTTCTGCATTTGAAGCTATATCACTTATATCCCAAGTGTTTGAAGCTAAATTATTTGTTAAGCATGGATTTGAAGGTAAACCTTCTACATCGCATTGATTTGAAGCTAAATCATGAGTTTCGCATGGATTAGAAGCTAACTCGTTTGTTTCGCCTGCATTTGAAGCTATATCTCATATATCGCAAGTATCTGATGCTAAATCATTTGTTTCGCATGGATTTGAAGCTAAACCTTGTACATCGCATTGATTTTCAGCTAAATCAAGTGCTTGGCATGGATTTGAAGATAACTCGTTTGTTTCTTCTGCATTTGAAGCTATATCACTTATATCGCAAGTGTCTGAAGCTAAATCATTTGTTTCTCGTGGACTTGAAGCTAACTCGTTTGATCGTCTGCATTTCAAGCTATATCACTTATATCCCAAGTGTTTGAAGCTAAATTATTTGTTAAGCATGGGTTTGAAGGTAAACCTTCTACATCGCATTGATTTGAAGCTAAATCATGAGTTTCGCATGGATTAGAAGATAACTCGTTCGTTTCTTCTGCATTTGAAGCTATATCACTTATATCCCAAGTGTTTGAAGCTAAATTATTTGTTAAGCATGGATTTAAAGGTAAACCTTCTACATCGCATTGATTTGACGCTAAATCATGAGTTTCGCATGGATTAGAAGCTAACTCGTTTGTTTCGCCCGCATTTGAAGCTATATCATTTATATCGCAAGTATTTGAAGCTAAATCATTTGTGTTGCATGGATTTGAAGCTAATCCTTCTACTTCGCATTGATTTTCAGCTAAATCAAGTGCTTGGCATGGATTTGAAGATAACTCGTTTGTTTCTTCTGCATTTGGAGCTATATCACTTATATCGCAAGTGTCTGTAGCTAAATCACTTGTTTCGCGTGAACTTGAAGCTAACTCGTTTGATCGTCCGCATTTGTAGCTATATCACTTATATCCCAAGTGTTTGAAGCTAAATTATTTGTTAAGCATGAATTTGAAGGTAAACCTTCTACATCACATTGATTTGCAGCTAAATCATGAGTTTCGCATGGATTAGAAGCTAACTCGTTTGCTTCGCCTGCATTTGAAGCTATATCACTTATATCGCAAGTATCTGATGCTAAATCATCTGTTTCGCATAGATTTGAAGCTAAACCTTCTACATGTCATTCTTTTTCAGCTAAATCAAGTGCATGGCATGGATTTGAAGATAACTCGTTTGTTTCTTCTGCATTTGAAGCTATATCACTTATATCGCAAGTGTCTGAAGCTAAATCACTTGTTTCGCGTGGACTTGAAGCTAACTCGTTTGATCGTCTGCATTTCAAGCTATATCACTTATATCCCAAGTGTTTGAAGCTAAATTATTTGTTAAGCATGGATTTCAAGGTAAACCTTCCTGCATCGTATTGATTTGAAGCTAAATCATGAGTTTCGCACGGATTAGAAGATAACTCGTTTGTTTCTTCTGCATTTGAAGCTATATCACTTATATCGCAAGTGTCTGAAGCTAAATCATTTGTTTCTCGTGGACTTGAAGCTAACTCGTTTGATCGTCTGCATTTCAAGCTATATCACTTATATCCCAAGTGTTTGAAGCTAAATTATTTGTTAAGCATGGATTTGAAGGTAAACCTTCTACATCGCATTGATTTGAAGCTAAATCATGAGTTTCGCATGGATTAGAAGATAACTCGTTCGTTTCTTCTGCATTTGAAGCTATATCACTTATATCGCAAGTGTCTGAAGCTAAATCACTTGTTTCGCGTGGACTTGAAGCTAACTCGTTTGATCGTCTGCATTTCAAGCTATATCACTTATATCCCAAGTGTTTGAAGCTAAATTATTTGTTAAGCATGGATTTGAAGGTAAACCTTCTACATAGCATTGATTTGAAGCTAAATCATGAGTTTCGCATGGATTAGAAGATAACTCGTTCGTTTCTTCTGCATTTGAAGCTATATCACTTATATCCCAAGTGTTTGAAGCTAAATTATTTGTTAAGCATGGATTTAAAGATAAACCTTCTACATCGCATTGATTTGAAGCTAAATCATGAGTTTCGCATGGATTAGAAGCTAACTCGTTTGTTTCGCCTGCATTTGAAGCTATATCATTTATATCGCAAGTATTTGAAGCTAAATCATTTGTGTTGCATGGATTTGAAGCTCATCCTTCTACTTCGCATGGATTTGAAGCTAAATCAAGTTTATCGCATGGATTTTGAAGTTAACTCGTTTGATCGTCTGCATTTCAAGCTATATCACTTATATCCCAAGTGTTTGAAGCTAAATTATTTGTTAAGCATGGATTTGAAGGTAAACCTTCTACATCGCATTGATTTGAAGCTAAATCATGAGTTTCGCATGGATTAGAAGCTAACTCGTTTGTTTCGCCTGCATTTGAAGCTATATCATTTATATCGCAAGTATTTGAAGCTAAATCATTTGTGTTCCACGGATTTGAAGCTAATCCTTCTACTTCGCATTGATTTGAAGCTAAATCAAGTTTATCGCATGGATTTTGAAGCTAACTCGTTTGATCGTCTCCATTTCAAGCTATATCACTTATATCCCAAGTGTTTGAAGCTAAATCATTTGTTGCCCATGGATTTGAAGGTGAACCTTCCACATCGCATTGATTTGAATCTAAATCAAGTGCATGGCATGGATTTGAAACTAACTCGTTTGATCGTCTGCATTTGAAGCTATGTCACTTATATCCCAAGTGTTTGAAGCTAAATCATTTGTTAAGCATGGATTTGAAGGTAAACCTTCTACATCGCATTGATTTGAAGCTAAATCATGAGTTTCGCATGGATTAGAAGCTAACTCGTTTGTTTCGCTTGCATTTGAAGCTATATCATTTATATCGCAAGTATTTGAAGCTAAATCATTTGTGTTGCATGGATTTGAAGCTCATCCTTCCACTTCGCATGGATTTGAAGCTAAATCAAGTTTATCGCATGGATTTTGAAGTTAACTCGTTTGATCGTCTGCATTTCAAGCTATATCCCTTATATCCCAAGTGTTTGAAGCTAAATTATTTGTTAAGCATGGATTTGAAGGTAAACCTTCTACATCGCATTGATTTGAAGCTAAAGCGTGAGTTTCGCATGGATTAGAAGCTAACTCGTTTGTTTCGCCTGCATTTGAAGCTATATCATTTATATCGCAAGTATTTGAAGCTAAATCATTTGTGTTCCACGGATTTGAAGCTAATCCTTCTACTTCGCATTGATTTGAAGCTAAATCAAGTTTATCGCATGGATTTTGAAGCTAACTCTTTTGATCGTCTGCATTTCAAGCTATATCACTTATATCCCAAGTGTTTGAAGCTAAATCATTTGTTGCCCATGGATTTGAAGGTGAACCTTCCACATCGCATTGATTTGAATCTAAATCAAGTGCATGGCATGGATTTGAAGATAACTCGTTTGTTTCTTCTGCATTTGAAGCTATATCATTTATATCCCAAGTATTTGAAGCTAAATCATTTGTTAAGCATGGAATTGAAGGTAAACCTTCTACATCGCATTGATTTGAAGCTAAATCATGAGTTTCGCATGGATTATAAGCTAACTCGTTTGTTTCTCCTGCATTTGAAGCTATATCTCTTATATCGCAAGTATCTGATGCTAAATCATTTGTTTCGCATGGATTTGAAGCTAAACCTTCTACATCGCATTGATTTTCAGCTAAATCAAGTGCTTGGCATGGATTTGAAGATAACTCGTTTGTTTCTTCTGCATTTGGAGCTATATCACTTATATCGCAAGTGTCTGAAGCTAAATCACTTGTTTCGCGTGAACTTGAAGCTAACTCGTTTGATCGTCCGCATTTCAAGCTATATCACTTGTATCCCAAGTGTTTGAAGCTAAATTATTTGTTAAGCATGGATTTGAAGGTAAACCTTCTACATCGCATTGATTTGAAGCTAAATCATGAGTTTCGCATGGATTAGAAGATAACTCGTTCGTTTCTTCTGCATTTGAAGCTATATCACTTATATCCCAAGTGTTTGAAGCTAAATTATTTGTTAAGCATGATTTTAAAGGTAAACCTTCTACATCGCATTGATTTGAAGCTAAATCATGAGTTTCGCATGGATTAGAAGCTAACTCGTTTGTTTCGCCTGCATTTGAAGCTATATCATTTATATCGCAAGTATTTGAAGCTAAATCATTTGTGTTGCATGGATTTGAAGCTAATCCTTCTACTTCGCATTGATTTGAAGCTAAATCAAGTTTATCGCATGGATTTTGAAGCTAACTCGTTTGATCGTCTGCATTTGAAGCTATATCACTTATATCCCAAGTGTTTGAAGCTAAATTATTTGTTAAGCATGGATTTGAAGGTAAACCTTCTACATCGCATTGATTTGAAGCTAAATCATGAGTTTCGCATGGATTATAAGCTAACTCGTTTGTTTCTCCTGCATTTGAAGCTATATCTCTTATATCGCAAGTATCTGATGCTAAATCATTTGTTTCGCATGGATTTGAAGCTAAACCTTCTACATCGCATTGATTTTCAGCTAAATCAAGTGCTTGGCATGGATTTGAAGATAACTCGTTTGTTTCTTCTGCATTTGGAGCTATATCACTTATATCGCAAGTGTCTGAAGCTAAATCATTTGTTTCTCGTGGACTTGAAGCTAACTCGTTTGATCGTCTGCATTTCAAGCTATATCACTTATATCCCAAGTGTTTAAAGCTAAATTATTTGTTAAGCATGAATTTGAAGGTAAACCTTCTACATCGCATTGAATTGAAGCTAAATCATGAGTTTCGCATGGATTAGAAGATAACTCGTTCGTTTCTTCTGCATTTGAAGCTATATCACTTATATCCCAAGTGTTTGAAGCTAAATTATTTGTTAAGCATGGATTTGAAGGTAAACCTTCTACATCGCATTGATTTGAAGCTAAATCATGAGTTTCGCATGGATTAGAAGCTAACTCGTTTGTTTCGCCTGCATTTGAAGCTATATCTCTTATATCGCAAGTATCTGATGCTAAATCATTTGTTTCGCATGGATTTGAAGCTAAACCTTGTACATCGCATTGATTTTCAGCTAAATCAAGTGCTTGGCATGGATTTGAAGATAACTCGTTTGTTTCTTCTGCATTTGAAGCTATATCACTTATATCGCAAGTGTCTGAAGCTAAATCATTTGTTTCTCGTGGACTTGAAGCTAACTCGTTTGATCGTCTGCATTTCAAGCTATATCACTTATATCCCAAGTGTTTGAAGCTAAATTATTTGTTAAGCATGGGTTTGAAGGTAAACCTTCTACATCGCATTGATTTGAAGCTAAATCATGAGTTTCGCATGGATTAGAAGATAACTCGTTCGTTTCTTCTGCATTTGAAGCTATATCACTTATATCCCAAGTGTTTGAAGCTAAATTATTTGTTAAGCATGGATTTAAAGGTAAACCTTCTACATCGCATTGATTTGACGCTAAATCATGAGTTTCGCATGGATTAGAAGCTAACTCGTTTGTTTCGCCCGCATTTGAAGCTATATCATTTATATCGCAAGTATTTGAAGCTAAATCATTTGTGTGGCATGGATTTGAAGCTAATCCTTCTACTTCGCATTGATTTTCAGCTAAATCAAGTGCTTGGCATGGATTTGAAGATAACTCGTTTGTTTCTTCTGCATTTGGAGCTATATCACTTATATCGCAAGTGTCTGAAGCTAAATCACTTGTTTCGCGTGAACTTGAAGCTAACTCGTTTGATCGTCCGCATTTGAAGCTATATCACTTATATCCCAAGTGTTTGAAGCTAAATTATTTGTTAAGCATGAATTTGAAGGTAAACCTTCTACATCACATTGATTTGCAGCTAAATCATGAGTTTCGCATGGATTAGAAGCTAACTCGTTTGCTTCGCCTGCATTTGAAGCTATATCACTTATATCGCAAGTATCTGATGCTAAATCATCTGTTTCGCATAGATTTGAAGCTAAACCTTCTACATGTCATTCATTTTCAGCTAAATCAAGTGCATGGCATGGATTTGAAGATAACTCGTTTGTTTCTTCTGCATTTGAAGCTATATCACTTATATCCCAAGTGTTTGAAGCTAAATTATTTGTTAAGCATGAATTTGAAGGTAAACCTTCTACATCGCATTGAATTGAAGCTAAATCATGAGTTTCGCATGGATTAGAAGATAACTCGTTCGTTTCTTCTGCATTTGAAGCTATATCACTTATATCCCAAGTGTTTGAAGCTAAATTATTTGTTAAGCATGGATTTGAAGGTAAACCTTCTACATCGCATTGATTTGAAGCTAAATCATGAGTTTCGCATGGATTAGAAGCTAACTCGTTTGTTTCGCCTGCATTTGAAGCTATATCTCTTATATCGCAAGTATCTGATGCTAAATCATTTGTTTCGCATGGATTTGAAGCTAAACCTTGTACATCGCATTGATTTTCAGCTAAATCAAGTGCTTGGCATGGATTTGAAGATAACTCGTTTGTTTCTTCTGCATTTGAAGCTATATCACTTATATCGCAAGTGTCTGAAGCTAAATCATTTGTTTCTCGTGGACTTGAAGCTAACTCGTTTGATCGTCTGCATTTCAAGCTATATCACTTATATCCCAAGTGTTTGAAGCTAAATTATTTGTTAAGCATGGGTTTGAAGGTAAACCTTCTACATCGCATTGATTTGAAGCTAAATCATGAGTTTCGCATGGATTAGAAGATAACTCGTTCGTTTCTTCTGCATTTGAAGCTATATCACTTATATCCCAAGTGTTTGAAGCTAAATTATTTGTTAAGCATGGATTTAAAGGTAAACCTTCTACATCGCATTGATTTGACGCTAAATCATGAGTTTCGCATGGATTAGAAGCTAACTCGTTTGTTTCGCCCGCATTTGAAGCTATATCATTTATATCGCAAGTATTTGAAGCTAAATCATTTGTGTTGCATGGATTTGAAGCTAATCCTTCTACTTCGCATTGATTTTCAGCTAAATCAAGTGCTTGGCATGGATTTGAAGATAACTCGTTTGTTTCTTCTGCATTTGGAGCTATATCACTTATATCGCAAGTGTCTGAAGCTAAATCACTTGTTTCGCGTGAACTTGAAGCTAACTCGTTTGATCGTCCGCATTTGAAGCTATATCACTTATATCCCAAGTGTTTGAAGCTAAATTATTTGTTAAGCATGAATTTGAAGGTAAACCTTCTACATCACATTGATTTGCAGCTAAATCATGAGTTTCGCATGGATTAGAAGCTAACTCGTTTGCTTCGCCTGCATTTGAAGCTATATCACTTATATCGCAAGTATCTGATGCTAAATCATCTGTTTCGCATAGATTTGAAGCTAAACCTTCTACATGTCATTCTTTTTCAGCTAAATCAAGTGCATGGCATGGATTTGAAGATAACTCGTTTGTTTCTTCTGCATTTGAAGCTATATCACTTATATCGCAAGTGTCTGAAGCTAAATCACTTGTTTCGCGTGGACTTGAAGCTAACTCGTTTGATCGTCTGCATTTCAAGCTATATCACTTATATCCCAAGTGTTTGAAGCTAAATTATTTGTTAAGCATGGATTTCAAGGTAAACCTTCCTGCATCGCATTGATTTGAAGCTAAATCATGAGTTTCGCACGGATTAGAAGATAACTCGTTTGTTTCTTCTGCATTTGAAGCTATATCACTTATATCGCAAGTGTCTGAAGCTAAATCATTTGTTTCTCGTGGACTTGAAGCTAACTCGTTTGATCGTCTGCATTTCAAGCTATATCACTTATATCCCAAGTGTTTGAAGCTAAATTATTTGTTAAGCATGGATTTGAAGGTAAACCTTCTACATCGCATTGATTTGAAGCTAAATCATGAGTTTCGCATGGATTAGAAGATAACTCGTTCGTTTCTTCTGCATTTGAAGCTATATCACTTATATCGCAAGTGTCTGAAGCTAAATCACTTGTTTCGCGTGGACTTGAAGCTAACTCGTTTGATCGTCTGCATTTCAAGCTATATCACTTATATCCCAAGTGTTTGAAGCTAAATTATTTGTTAAGCATGGATTTGAAGGTAAACCTTCTACATAGCATTGATTTGAAGCTAAATCATGAGTTTCGCATGGATTAGAAGATAACTCGTTCGTTTCTTCTGCATTTGAAGCTATATCACTTATATCCCAAGTGTTTGAAGCTAAATTATTTGTTAAGCATGGATTTAAAGATAAACCTTCTACATCGCATTGATTTGAAGCTAAATCATGAGTTTCGCATGGATTAGAAGCTAACTCGTTTGTTTCGCCTGCATTTGAAGCTATATCATTTATATCGCAAGTATTTGAAGCTAAATCATTTGTGTTGCATGGATTTGAAGCTCATCCTTCTACTTCGCATGGATTTGAAGCTAAATCAAGTTTATCGCATGGATTTTGAAGTTAACTCGTTTGATCGTCTGCATTTCAAGCTATATCACTTATATCCCAAGTGTTTGAAGCTAAATTATTTGTTAAGCATGGATTTGAAGGTAAACCTTCTACATCGCATTGATTTGAAGCTAAATCATGAGTTTCGCATGGATTAGAAGCTAACTCGTTTGTTTCGCCTGCATTTGAAGCTATATCATTTATATCGCAAGTATTTGAAGCTAAATCATTTGTGTTCCACGGATTTGAAGCTAATCCTTCTACTTCGCATTGATTTGAAGCTAAATCAAGTTTATCGCATGGATTTTGAAGCTAACTCGTTTGATCGTCTCCATTTCAAGCTATATCACTTATATCCCAAGTGTTTGAAGCTAAATCATTTGTTGCCCATGGATTTGAAGGTGAACCTTCCACATCGCATTGATTTGAATCTAAATCAAGTGCATGGCATGGATTTGAAACTAACTCGTTTGATCGTCTGCATTTGAAGCTATGTCACTTATATCCCAAGTGTTTGAAGCTAAATCATTTGTTAAGCATGGATTTGAAGGTAAACCTTCTACATCGCATTGATTTGAAGCTAAATCATGAGTTTCGCATGGATTAGAAGCTAACTCGTTTGTTTCGCGTGCATTTGAAGCTATATCATTTATATCGCAAGTATTTGAAGCTAAATCATTTGTGTTGCATGGATTTGAAGCTCATCCTTCCACTTCGCATGGATTTGAAGCTAAATCAAGTTTATCGCATGGATTTTGAAGTTAACTCGTTTGATCGTCTGCATTTCAAGCTATATCCCTTATATCCCAAGTGTTTGAAGCTAAATTATTTGTTAAGCATGGATTTGAAGGTAAACCTTCTACATCGCATTGATTTGAAGCTAAAGCGTGAGTTTCGCATGGATTAGAAGCTAACTCGTTTGTTTCGCCTGCATTTGAAGCTATATCATTTATATCGCAAGTATTGAAGCTAAATCATTTGTGTTCCACGGATTTGAAGCTAATCCTTCTACTTCGCATTGATTTGAAGCTAAATCAAGTTTATCGCATGGATTTTGAAGCTAACTCTTTTGATCGTCTGCATTTCAAGCTATATCACTTATATCCCAAGTGTTTGAAGCTAAATCATTTGTTGCCCATGGATTTGAAGGTGAACCTTCCACATCGCATTGATTTGAATCTAAATCAAGTGCATGGCATGGATTTGAAGATAACTCGTTTGTTTCTTCTGCATTTGAAGCTATATCATTTATATCCCAAGTATTTGAAGCTAAATCATTTGTTAAGCATGGAATTGAAGGTAAACCTTCTACATCGCATTGATTTGAAGCTAAATCATGAGTTTCGCATGGATCGGTAGCTAACACGTTTGTTTTGCCTGCATTTGAAGCTATATCAATTATATCGCTAGTATTTGAAGCTAAATCATTTGTGTTGCATGGATTTGAAGCTCATCCTTCTACTTCGCATTGATTTGAAGCTAAATCAAATTTATCGTGTGGATTATGAAACTAACTCGTTTGATCGTCTGCATTTGAAGCTATGTCACTTATATCCCAAGTGTTTGAAACTAAATCATTTGTTAAGCATGGATTTGAAGGTAAACCTTCTACATCGCATTGATTTGAAGCTAAATCATGAGTTTCGCATGGATTAGAAGCTAACTCGTTTGTTTCGCCTGCATTTGAAGCTATATCACTTATATCGCAAGTATCTGCTGCTAAATCATTTGTTTCGCATAGATTTGAAGCTAAACCTTCTACATCTCATTCATTTTCAGCTAAATCAAGTGCATGGCATGGATTTGAAGATGACTCGTTTGTTTCTTCTGCATTTGAAGCTATATCACTTATATCGCAGGTGTCTGAAGCTAAATCACTTGTTTCGCGTGGACTTGAAGCTAACTCGTTTGATCGTCTGCATTTGAAGCTATATCACTTATATCCGAAGTGTTTGAAGCTAAATTATTTGTTAAGCATGGATTTGAAGGTAAACCTTCTACATCGCATTGATTTGAAGCTAAATCATGAGTTTCGCATGGATTAGAAGCTAACTCGTTTGTTTCGCCTGCATTTGAAGCTATATCATTTATATCGCAAGTATTTGAAGCTAAATCATTTGTGTTGCATGGATTTGAACCTCATCCTTCTACTTCGCATGGTTTGAAGCTAAATCAAGTTTATCGCATGGATTTTGAAGTTAACTCGTTTGATCGTCTGCATTTCAAGCTATATCACTTATATCCCAAGTGTTTGAAGCTAAATTATTTGTTAAGCATGGATTTGAAGGTAAACCTTCTACATCGCATTGATTTGAAGCTAAATCATCAGTTTCGCATGGATTAGAAGCTAACTCGTTTGTTTCGCCTGCATTTGAAGCTATACCATTTATATCGCAAGTATTTGAAGCTAAATCATTTGTGTTCCACGGATTTGAAGCTAATCCTTCTACTTCGCATTGATTTGAAGCTAAATCAAGTTTATCGTGTGGATTATGAAACTAACTCGTTTGATCGTCTGCATTTGAAGCTATGTCACTTATATCCCAAGTGTTTGAAGCTAAATCATTTGTTAAGCATGGATTTGAAGGTAACCCTTCTACATCGCATTGATTTGAAGCTAAATCATGAGTTTCGCATGGATTAGATGCTAACTCGTTTGTTTCGCCTGCATTTGAAGCTATATCACTTAAATCGCAAGTATCTGATGCTAAATCATTTGTTTCGCATGGATTTCAAGCTAAACCTTCTACATCGCATTGATTTTCAGCTAAATCAAGTGCATGGCATGGATTTGAAGATAACTCGTTTGATCGTCTGCATTTCAAGCTATATCACTTATATCCCAAGTGTTTGAAGCTAAATTATTTGTTAAGCATGGATTTGAAGGTAAACCTCCTACATCGCATTGATTTGAAGCTAAATCATGAGTTTCGCATGGATTAGATGCTAACTCGTTTGTTTCTTCTGCATTTGAAACTATATCACTTATATCGCAAATGTCTGAAGCTAAATCACTTGTTTCGCGTGGACTTGAAGCTAACACGTTTGATCGTCTGCATTTGAAGCTATATCACATATATCCCAAGTGTCTGAAGCTAAATCATTTGCGTTGCATGGATTTGAAGCTAATCCATCTACTTCGCATTGATTTGAAGCTAAATCAAGTTTATCGCATGGATTTTGATGCTAACTCGTTTGATCGTCTGCATTGAAGCTATATCACTTATATCCCAAGTGTTTGATGCTAAATTATTTGTTAAGCATGGATTTGAAGGTAAACCTTCTACATCGCATTGATTTGAAGCTAAATCATGAGTTTCGCATGGATTAGAAGATAACTCGTTTGTTTCTTCTGCATTTGAAGCTATATCACTTATATCGCAAGTGTCTGAATCTAAATCACTTGTTTCGCTTGGACTTGAAGCTAACTCGTTTGATCGTCTGCATTTCAAGCTATATCACTTATATCCCAAGTGTTTGAAGCTAAATTATTTGTTAAGCATGGATTTGAAGGTAAACCTTCTACATCGCATTGATTTGAAGCTAAATCATGAGTTTCGCATGGATTAGAAGCTAACTCGTTTGTTTCGCCTGCATTTGAAGCTATATCATTTATATCGCAAGTATTTGAAGCTAAATCATTTGTGTTGCATGGATTTGAAGCTCATCCTTCTACTTCGCATGGTTTTGAAGCTAAATCAAGTTTATCGCATGGATTTTGAAGTTAACTCGTTTGATCGTCTGCATTTCAAGCTATATCACTTATATCCCAAGTGTTTGAAGCTAAATTATTTGTTAAGCATGGATTTGAAGGTAAACCTTCTACATCGCATTGATTTGAAGCTAAATCATGAGTTTCGCATGGATTAGAAGCTAACTCGTTTGTTTCGCCTGCATTTGAAGCTATACCATTTATATCGCAAGTATTTGAAGCTAAATCATTTGTGTTCCACGGATTTGAAGCTAATCCTTCTACTTCGCATTGATTTGAAGCTAAATCAAGTTTATCGTGTGGATTATGAAACTAACTCGTTTGATCGTCTGCATTTGAAGCTATGTCACTTATATCCCAAGTGTTTGAAGCTAAATCATTTGTTAAGCATGGATTTGAAGGTAAACCTTCTACATCGCATTGATTTGAAGCTAAATCATGAGTTTCGCATGGATTAGATGCTAACTCGTTTGTTTCGCCTGCATTTGAAGCTATATCACTTAAATCGCAAGTATCTGATGCTAAATCATTTGTTTCGCATGGATTTCAAGCTAAACCTTCTACATCGCATTGATTTTCAGCTAAATCAAGTGCATGGCATGGATTTGAAGATAACTCGTTTGATCGTCTGCATTTCAAGCTATATCACTTATATCCCAAGTGTTTGAAGCTAAATTATTTGTTAAGCATGGATTTGAAGGTAAACCTCCTACATCGCATTTATTTGAAGCTAAATCATGAGTTTCGCATGGATTAGATGCTAACTCGTTTGTTTCTTCTGCATTTGAAACTATATCACTTATATCGCAAATGTCTGAAGCTAAATCACTTGTTTCGCGTGGACTTGAAGCTAACACGTTTGATCGTCTGCATTTGAAGCTATATCACATATATCCCAAGTGTCTGAAGCTAAATCATTTGTGTTGCATGGATTTGAAGCTAATCCATCTACTTCGCATTGATTTGAAGCTAAATCAAGTTTATCGCATGGATTTTGATGCTAACTCGTTTGATCGTCTGCATTGAAGCTATATCACTTATATCCCAAGTGTTTGATGCTAAATTATTTGTTAAGCATGGATTTGAAGGTAAACCTTCTACATCGCATTGATTTGAAGCTAAATCATGAGTTTCGCATGGATTAGAAGATAACTCGTTTGTTTCTTCTGCATTTGAAGCTATATCACTTATATCGCAAGTGTCTGAATCTAAATCACTTGTTTCGCTTGGACTTGAAGCTAACTCGTTTGATCGTCTGCATTTGAAGCTATATCACTTATATCCCAAGTGTCTGAAGCTAAATCATTTGTTGTGCATGGATTTGAAGGTAAACCTTCTACATCGCATTGATTTGAAGCTAAATCATGAGTTTCGCATGGATTAGAAGATAACTCGTTTGTTAGGCCTGCATTTGAAGCTATATCATTTATATCGCAAGTATTTGGAGCTAAATCATTTGTGTTGCATGGATTTGAAGCTAATCCTTCTACTTCGCATTGATTTGAAGCTAAATCAAGTTTATCGCATGGATTTTGAAGCTAACTCGTTTGATCGACTGCATTTGAAGCTATCTCACTTATATCCCAAGTGTTTGAAGCTAAATTATTTGTTAAGCATGGATTTGAAGGTAAACCTTCTACATCGCATTGATTTGAAGCTAAATCATGCGTTTCGCATGGATTATAAGCTAACTCGTTTGTTTCTCCTGCCTTTGAAGCTATATCACTTATATCGCAAGCACCTGATGCTAAATCATTTGTTTCGCATGGATTTGAAGCTAAACCTTCTACATCGCATTGATTTTCAGCTAAATCAAGTGCTTGGCATGGATTTGAAGATAACTCGTTTGTTTCTTCTGCATTTGAAGCTATATCATTTATATCGCAAGTATTTGAAGCTAAATCATTTGTTAAGCATGGATTTGAGGGTAAACCTTCTACATCGCATTGATTTTCAGCTAAATCAAGTGCATGGCATGGATTCGAAGATAACTCGTTTGTTTCTTCTGCATTTGAAACTATATCACTTATATCGCAAATGTTTGAAGCTAAGTCACTTGTTTCGCGTGGACTTGAAGCTAACTCGTTTGTTTCGCCTGCAATTGAAGCTATATCATTTATATCGCAAGTATTTGAAGCTAAATCATTTGTGTTCCACGGATTTGAAGCTAATCCTTCTACTTCGCATTGATTTGAAGCTAAATCAAGTTTATCGCATGGATTTTGAAGCTAACTCGTTTGATCTTCTGCATTGAAGCTATAACACTTATATCCCAAGTGTTTGATGCCAAATTATTTGTTAAGCATGGATTTGAAGGTAAACCTTCTACATCGCATTGATTTGAAGCTAAATCATGAGTTTCGCATGGATTAGAAGATAACTCGTTTGTTTCTTCTGCATTTGAAGCTATATCACTTATATCGCAAATGTCTGAAGCTAAATCACTTGTTTCGCGTGGACTTGAAGCTAACTCGTTTGATCGTCTGCATTTGAAGCTATAAAACTTATATCACAAGTGTCTGAAGCTAAATCATTTGTTGTGCATGGATTTGAAGGTAAACCTTCTACATCGCATTGATTTGAAGCTAAATCATGAGTTTCGCGTGGATTAGAAGATAACTCGTTTGTTAGGCCTGCATTTGAAGCTATATCATTTATATCGCAAGTATTTGAAGCTAAATCATTTGTGTTGTATGGATTTGAAGCTAATCCTTCGACTTCGCATTGATTTGAACCTAAATCACGTTTATCGCATGGATTTTGAAGCTAACTCTTTTGATCGTATGCATTTGAAGCTATATCACTTATATCCCAAGTGTTTGAAGCTAAATTATTTGTTAAGCATGGATTTGTAGGTAAACCTTCTACATCGCATTGATTTGAAGCTAAATCATGAGTTTCGCATGGATTATAAGCTAACTCGTTTGTTTCTCCTGCATTTGAAGCTATATCACTTATATCGCAAGCATCTGATGCTAAATCATTTGTTTCGCATGGATTTGAAGCTAAACCTTCTACATCGCATTGATTTTCATCTAAATCAAGTGCTTGGCAAGGATTTGAAGACAACTCGTTTGTTTCTTCTGCATTTGGAGCTATATCACTTATATCGCGAGTGTCTGAAGCTAAATCACTTGTTTCGCGTGGACTTGAATCTAACTCGTTTGATCGTCCGCATTTGAAGCTATATCACTTATATCCCAAGTGTCTGAAGCTAAATCATTTGTGTTGCATGGGTTTGAAGCTAATCCTTCTACTTCGCATTGATTTGAAGCTAAATCAAGTTTATCGCATGGATTCTGAAGCTAATTCGTTTGATCGTCTGCATTTGAAGCTATATCACTTATATCCCAACTGTTTGAAGCTAAATTATTTGTTAAACATGGATTTGAAGGTAAACCTTCTACATCGCATTGATTTGAAGCTAAATCATGAGTTTCGCATGGATTAGAAGATAACTCGTTTGTTTCTTCTGCATTTGAAACTATATCACTTATATCGCAAATGTCTGAAGCTAAATCACTTGTTTCGCGTGGACTTGAATCTAACTCGTTTGATCATCCGCATTGAAGCTATATCACTTATATCCCAAGTGTCTGAAGCTAAATCATTTGTGTTGCATGGGTTTGAAGCTAATCCTTCTACTTCGCATTGATTTGAAGCTAAATCAAGTTTATCGCATGGATTCTGAAGCTAATTCGTTTGATCGTCTGCATTTGAAGCTATATCACTTATATCCCAACTGTTTGAAGCTAAATTATTTGTTAAGAATGGATTTGAAGGTAAACCTTCTACATCGCATTGATTTGAAGCTAAATCATGTGTTTCGCCTGGATTAGAAGCTAACTCGTTTGTTTCGCCTACATTTGAAGCTATATCATTTATATCGCAAGTATTTGAAGCTAAATCATTTGCGTTGCATGGATTTGAAGCTCATCCTTCTACTTCGCATTGATTTGAAGCTAAATCAAGTTTATCGCATGGATTTTGAGGCTAACTCGTTTGATCGTCTGCATTTGAAGCTATATCACTTATATCCCAAGTATTTGAAGCTAAATCATTTATTAAGCATGGATTTGAAGGTAAACCTTCTACATCGCATGATTTGAAGCTAAATCATGTGTTTCGCATAGATGTGAAGCTAACTCGTTTGTTCCGTCTGCACTTGAAGCTGTATCATTTATACCGCAAGTATCTGAACCTAAATCATTTGTTTCGCATGGATTTGAAGCTAAGCCATCTACTTCGCATTGATTTGAAGCTAAATCAAGTTTATCGCATGGATTTTGATGCTAACTCGTTTGATCGTCTGCATTTCAAGCTATATCACTTATATCCCAAGCGTTTGAAGCTAAATCATTTGTTGCGCATGGATTTGAAGGTGAACCTTCTACATCGCATTGACTTGAAGCCAAATCATGAGTTTCGCATGGATTAGAAGCTAACTCGTTTGCTTCGCCTGCATTTGAAGCTATATCATTTATATCGCAATTATTTGAAGCTAAATCATTTGTGTTGCATGGATTTGAAGGTAAACCTTTTACATCGCATTGATTTTCAGCTAAATCAAGTGCATGGCATGGATTTGAAGATAACTCGTTTGTTTCTTCTGCATTTGAAGCTATATCACTTATATCGCAAGTGTCTGAAGCTAAATCACTTGTTTCGCGTGGACTTGAATCTAACTCGTTTGATCGTCCGCATTTGAAGCTATATCACTTATATCCCAAGTGTCTGAAACTAAATCATTTGTGTTTCACTTATTTGAAGCTAATCCTTCTACTTCGCATTGATTTGAAGCTAAATCAAGTTTATCGCATGGATTTTGAAGCTAACTCGTTTGATCGTCTGCATTTGATGACATATCACTTATATCCCAAGTGTTTGAAGCTAAATTATTTGTTAAGCATGGATTTGAAGGTAAACCTCCTACATCGCATTGATTTGAAGCTAAATCATGAGGTTGGCATGGATTAGAAGCTAACACGTTTGTTTCTCCTGCATTTGAAGCTATATCACTTATATCGCAAGTATTTGAAGCGAAATAATTTGTTAAGCATGGATTTGAAGGTAAACCTTCTACATCGCATTGATTTGAAGCTAAATCATGAGTTGCGCATGGATTAGAAGCTAACTCGTTTGTTTCGCCTGCATTTGAAGCTATATCACTTATATGCCAAGTGTTTGAAGCTAAATTATTTGTTAAGCATTGATTTGAAGGTAAACCTACTACATCGCATTGATTTGAAGCTAAATCATGTGTTTCGCATGGATTAGAAACTAACTCGTTTGTTTCTTCTGCATTTGAAGCTATATCACTTATATCGCAAGTGTCTGAAGCTAAATCACTTGTTTCGCGTGGACTTGAAGCTAACTCGTTTGATCGTCTGCATTTGAAGCTAAATCACTTATATCCCAAATGTCTGAAGCTAAATCATTTGTTGTGCATGGATTTGAAGGTAAACCTTCTACATCGCATTGATTTGAAGCTAAATCATGAGTTTCGCATGGATTAGAAGCTAACTCGTTTGTTAGGCCTGCATTTGAAGCTATAGCAGTTATATCGCAAGTAATTGAAGCTAAATCATTTGTGTTGCATGCATTTGAAGCTAATCCTTCTACTACGCATGGATTTGAAGCTAAATCAAGTTTATCGCATGGATTTTGAAGCTAACTCGTTTGATCGTCTGCATTTGAAGCTAAATCACTTATATCCCAAATGTCTGAAGCTAAATCATTTGTTTCGCATGGATTTGAAGCTAAACCTTCTACATCGCATTGATTTTCAGCTAAATCAAGTGCTTGGCATGGATTTGAAGATAACTCGTTTGTTTCTTCTGCATTTGAAGCTATATCATTTATATCTCAAGTATTTGAAGCTAAATCATTTGTTAAGCATGGATTTGAAGGTAAACCTTCTACATCGCATTGATTTTCAGCTAAATCAAGTGCATGGCATGGATTCGAAGATAACTCGTTTGTTTCTTATGCATTTGAAACTATATCACTTATATCGCAAATGTTTGAAGCTAAGTCACTTGTTTCGCGTGGACTTGAAGCTAACTCGTTTGTTTCGCCTGCATTTGAAGCTATATCATTTATATCGCAAGTATTTGAAGCTAAATCATTTGTGTTCCACGGATTTGAAGCTAATCCTTCTACTTCGCATTGATTTGAAGCTAAATCAAGTTTATCGCATGGATTTTGAAGCTAACTCGTTTGATCTTCTGCATTGAAGCTATAACACTTATATCCCAAGTGTTTGATGCTAAATTATTTGTTAAGCATGGATTTGAAGGTAAACCTTCTACATCGCATTGATTTGAAGCTAAATCATGAGTTTCGCATGGATTAGAAGATAACTCGTTTGTTTCTTCTGCATTTGAAACTATATCACTTATATCGCAAATGTCTGAAGCTAAATCACTTGTTTCGCGTGGACTTGAATCTAACTCGTTTGATCATCCGCATTTGAAGCTATATCACTTATATCCCAAGTGTCTGAAGCTAAATCATTTGTGTTGCATGGGTTTGAAGCTAATCCTTCTACTTCGCATTGATTTGAAGCTAAATCAAGTTTATCGCATGGATTTTGAAGCTAACTCGTTTGATCGTCTGCATTTGAAGCTTTTTTACTTATATCCCAAGTGTTCGAAGCTAAATCATTTGTTAAGCATGGATTTGAAGGTAAACCTTCTACATCGCATTGATTGAAGCTAAATCATGAGTTTCGCATGGATTAGAAGCTAACACGTTTGTTACGCCTGCATTTGAAGCTATATCATTCATATCGCAAGTATTTGAAGCTAAATCATTTGTTAAGCATGGATTTGAAGGTAAACCTTCTACATCGCATTGATTTGAAGCTAAATCATGGGTTTCGCATAGATATGAAGCTAACTCGTTTGTTTCGTCTGCATTTGAAGCAGTATCACTTATACCGCAAGTATCTGGACCTAAATCATTTGTTTCGCATGGATTGGAAGCTAAGCCTTCTACTTCGCATTGATTTGAATCAAAATCAAGTTTATCGCCTGGATTTTGAAGCTAACTCGTTTGTTTCGCCTGCATTTGAAGCTATATCATTTATATCGCAAGTATTTGAAGCTCAATCATTTGTGTTTCACGGATTTGAAGCTAATCCTTCTACTTCGCATTGATTTGAAGCTAAATCAAGTTTATCGCATGGATTTTGTTGCTAACTTGTTTGATCGTCTGCATTTGAAGCTATATCATTTATATCGCAAGTATTTGAAGCTAAATCATTTTTTAAGCATGGGTTTGAAGGTAAACCTTCTACTTCGCATTGATTTGAAGCTAAATCAAGTTTATCGCATGGATTTTGTGGCTGACTTGTTTGATCGTCTGCATTTGAATCTATATCACTTATATCCCAAGTGTTTGAAGCTAAATCATTTGTTAAGCATGGATTTGAAGGTAAACCTTCTACATCGCATTGATTTGAAGCTAAATCATGAGTTTCGCATGGATTAGAAGCTAACACGTTTGTTCGCCTGCATTTGAAGCTATATCATTTATATCGCAGGTATTTGAAGCTAAGTCATTTGTTAAGCATGGATTTGAAGGTAAACCTTCTCCATCGCATTGATTTGAAGCTAAATCATGTGTTTCGCATAGATATGAAGCTAACTCGTTTGTTTCGTCTGCATTTGAAGCTGTATCATTTATACCGCAAGTATCTGAACCTAAATTATTTGTTTCGCATGGATTTGAAGCTAAGCCTTCTACTTCGCATTGATTTGAAGCTAAATCAAGTTTATCGCATGGATTTTGAAGCTAACTCGTTTGATCGTCTGCATTTCAAGCTATATCACTTATATCCCAAGTGTTTGAAGCTAAATCATTTGTTAAGCATGGATTTGAAGGTAAACCTTCTACATTGCATTGATTTGAAGCTAAATCAAGTTTATCGCATGGATTTTGAAGCTAACTCGTTTGATCGTCTGTATTTGAAGCTATATCACTTATATCGCAAGTATTTGAAGCTAAATCATTTGTTAAGCATGGATTTGAAGGTAAACCTTCTACATCGCATTGATTTGAAGCTAAATCATGAGTTTCGCATGGATTAGAAGGTATCACGTTTGTTTCGCCTGCATTTGAAGCTATATCATTTATATCGCAAGTATTTGAAGCTAAATCATTTGTGTTGCATGGATTTTAAGCTAATCCTTCTACTTCGCATTGATTTGAAGCTAAATCAAGTTTATCGCATGAATTTGAAGCTAACTCGGTTGATCGTATGCATTTAAAGCTATATCATTTATATCCCAAGTGTTTGAAGCTAAATCATTTGTTAAGCATGGATTTGAAGGTAAAGCTTCTACATCGCATTGATTTGAAGCTAAATCATGAGTTTCGCATGGATTAGAAGCTAACTCGTTTGATCGTCTGCATTTGAAGCTATACCACTTATATCCCAAGTGTTTGAAGCTAAATCATTTGTTTCGCATGGATTTGAAGCTGAACCTTCTACATCGCATTCATTTTCAGCTAAATCAAGTGCATGGCATGGATTTGAAGATAACTCAATTGTTTCTTCTGCATTTGAAGCTATATCACTTATATCGCAAGTGTCTAAAGCTAAGTCACTTGTTTCGCGTGGACTTGAAGCTAACTAGTTTGATCGTCTGCATTTGAAGCTATATCACTTATATCCCAAGTGTCTGAAGCTAAATCATTTGTTGTGCATGGATTTGAAGGTAAACCTTCTACATCGCATTGATTTGAAGCTAAATCATGAGTTTCGCATGGATTAGAAGCTAACTCGTTTGTTAGGCCTGCATTTGAAGCTATATCAGTTATATCGCAAGTAATTGAAGCTAAATCATTTGTGTTGCATGGATTTGAAGCTAATCCTTCTACTACGCATGGATTTGAAGCTAAATCAAGTTTATCGCATGGATTTTGAAGCTAACTCGTTTGATCGTCTGCATTTGAAGCTATATCACTTATATGCCAAGTGTTTGAAGCTAAATTATTTGTTAAGCATTGATTTGAAGGTAAACCTTCTACATCGCATTGATTTGAAGCTAAATCATGAGTTTCGCATGGATTAGAAACTAACTCGTTTGATTCGCCTGCATTTGAAGCTATATCATTTATATCGCAAGTATTTGAAGCTAAATCATTTGTGTTGCATGGATTTGAAGGTAATCCTTCTACTTCGCATTTATTTGAAGCTAAATCAAGTTTATCGCATGGATTTTGTGGCTAACTTGTTTGATCGTCTGCATTTGAAGCTATATCATTTATATCGCAAGTATTTGAAGCTAAATCATTTTTTAAGCATGGATTTGAAGGTAAACCTTCTACATCGCATTGATTTGAAGCTAAATCATGAGTTTCGCATGGATTAGAAGCTAACACGTTTGTTTCGCCTGCATTTGAAGCTATATCATTTATATCGCAAGTATTTGAAGCGAAATCATTTGTTAAGCATGGATTTGAAGGTAAACCTTCTACATCGCATTGATTTGAAGCTAAATCATGAGTTTCGCATGGATTAGAAGCTAACTCGTTTGTTTCGCCTGCATTTGAAGCTATATCATTTATATCGCAAGTATTTGAAGCTAAATCATTTGTGTTCCATGGATTTGAAGCTAATCCTTCTACTTCGCATTGATTGGAAGCTAAATCAAGTTTATCGCATGGATTTTGAAGCTAACTCGTTTGATCGTCTGCATTTGAAGCTTTTTTACTTATATCCCAAGTGTTCGAAGCTAAATCATTTGTTAAGCATGGATTTGAAGGTAAACCTTCTACATCGCATTGATTTGAAGCTAAATCATGAGTTTCGCATGGATTAGAAGCTAACACGTTTGTTACGCCTACATTTGAAGCTATATCATTCATATCGCAAGTATTTGAAGCTAAATCATTTGTTAAGCATGGATTTGAAGGTAAACCTTCTACATCGCATTGATTTGAAGCTAAATCATGGGTTTCGCATAGATATGAAGCTAACTCGTTTGTTAGGCCTGCATTTGAAGCTATATCATTTATATCGCAAGTATTTGAAGCTAAATCATTTGTGTTGCATGGATTTGAAGCTAAACCTTCTACATGTCATTCATTTTCAGCTAAATCAAGTGCATGGCATGGATTTGAAGCTAACTCGTTTGTTTCGCCTGCATTTGAAGCTATATCATTTATATCGCAAGTATTTGAAGCTCAATCATTTGTGTTTCACGGATTTGAAGCTAATCCTTCTACTTCGCATTGATTTGAAGCTAAATCAAGTTTATCGCATGGATTTTGTTGCTAACTTGTTTGATCGTCTGCATTTGAAGCTATATCATTTATATCGCAAGTATTTGAAGCTAAATCATTTTTTAAGCATGGATTTGAAGGTAAACCTTCTACATCGCATTGATTTGAAGCTGAATCATGAGTTTCGCATGGATTAGAAGCTAACACGTTTGTTTCGCCTGCATTTGAAGCTATATCATTTATATCGCAAGTATTTGAAGCTAAATCATTTGTGTTCCACGGATTTGAAGCTAATCCTTCTACTTCGCATTGATTTGAAGCTAAATCAAGTTTATCGCATGGATTTTGAAGCTAACTCGTTTGATCGTCTGCATTTGAAGCCATATCACTTATATCCCAAGTGTTTGAAGCTAAATCATTTTTTAAGCATGGATTTGAAGGTAAACCTTCTACATCGCATTGATTTGAAGCTAAATCATGAGTTTCGCATGGATTAGAAGCTAACACGTTTGTTTCGCCTGCATTTGAAGCTATATCATTTATATCGCAAGTATTTGAAGCTAAATCATCTTTGTTGCATGGATTTGAAGCTCATCCTTCTACTTCGCATTGATTTGATGCTAAATCAAGTTTATCGCATGAATATTGAAGCTAACTCGTTTGATCGTCTGCATTTGAAGCTATATCACTTATATCCCAAGTGTTTGAAGCTAAATCATTTGTTAAGCATGGATTTGAAGGTAAACCTTCTACATTGCATTGATTTGAAGCTAAATCAAGTTTATCGCATGGATTTTGAAGCTAACTCGTTTGATCGTCTTTATTTGAAGCTATATCACTTATATCGCAAGTATTTGAAGCTAAATCATTTGTTAAGCATGGATTTGAAGGTAAACCTTCTACATCGCATTGATTTGAAGCTAAATCATGAGTTTCGCATGGATTAGAAGCTAACACGTTTGTTTCGCCTGCATTTGAAGCTATATCATTTATATCGCAAGTATTTGAAGCTAAATCATTTGTGTTGCATGGATTTTAAGCTAATCCTTCTACTTCGCATTGATTTGAAGCTAAATCAAGTTTATCGCATGGATTCTGAAGCTAATTCGTTTGATCGTCTGCATTTGAAGCTATATCACTTATATCCCAACTGTTTGAAGCTAAATTATTTGTTAAGAATGGATTTGAAGGTAAACCATCTACATCGCATTGATTTGAAACTAAATCATGTGTTTCGCCTGGATTAGAAGCTAACTCGTTTGTTTCGCCTACATTTGAAGCTATATCATTTATATCGCAAGTGTCTGAAGCTAAATCATTTGTGTTTCACTTATTTGAAGCTAATCCTTCTACTTCGCATTGATTTGAAGCTAAATCAAGTTTATCGCATGGATTTTGAAGCTAACTCGTTTGATCGTCTGCATTTGATGACATATCACTTATATCCCAAGTGTTTGAAGCTAAATTATTTGTTAAGCATGGATTTGAAGGTAAACCTCCTACATCGCATTGATTTGAAGCTAAATCATGAGGTTGGCATGGATTAGAAGCTAACACGTTTGTTTCTCCTGCATTTGAAGCTATATCACTTATATCGCAAGTATTTGAAGCGAAATAATTTGTTAAGCATGGATTTGAAGGTAAACCTTCTACATCGCATTGATTTGAAGCTAAATCATGAGTTGCGCATGGATTAGAAGCTAACTCGTTTGTTTCGCCTGCATTTGAAGCTATATCACTTATATGCCAAGTGTTTGAAGCTAAATTATTTGTTAAGCATTGATTTGAAGGTAAACCTACTACATCGCATTGATTTGAAGCTAAATCATGTGTTTCGCATGGATTAGAAACTAACTCGTTTGTTTCTTCTGCATTTGAAGCTATATCACTTATATCGCAAGTGTCTGAAGCTAAATCACTTGTTTCGCGTGGACTTGAAGCTAACTCGTTTGATCGTCTGCATTTGAAGCTAAATCACTTATATCCCAAATGTCTGAAGCTAAATCATTTGTTGTGCATGGATTTGAAGGTAAACCTTCTACATCGCATTGATTTGAAGCTAAATCATGAGTTTCGCATGGATTAGAAGATAACTCGTTTGTTTCTTCTGCATTTGAAGCTATATCACTTATATCGCAAATGTCTGAAGCTAAATCACTTGTTTCGCGTGGACTTGAAGCTAACTCGTTTGATCGTCTGCATTTGAAGCTATAAAACTTATATCACAAGTGTCTGAAGCTAAATCATTTGTTGTGCATGGATTTGAAGGTAAACCTTCTACATCGCATTGATTTGAAGCTAAATCATGAGTTTCGCGTGGATTAGAAGATAACTCGTTTGTTAGGCCTGCATTTGAAGCTATATCATTTATATCGCAAGTATTTGAAGCTAAATCATTTGTGTTGTATGGATTTGAAGCTAATCCTTCGACTTCGCATTGATTTGAACCTAAATCACGTTTATCGCATGGATTTTGAAGCTAACTCTTTTGATCGTATGCATTTGAAGCTATATCACTTATATCCCAAGTGTTTGAAGCTAAATTATTTGTTAAGCATGGATTTGTAGGTAAACCTTCTACATCGCATTGATTTGAAGCTAAATCATGAGTTTCGCATGGATTATAAGCTAACTCGTTTGTTTCTCCTGCATTTGAAGCTATATCACTTATATCGCAAGCATCTGATGCTAAATCATTTGTTTCGCATGGATTTGAAGCTAAACCTTCTACATCGCATTGATTTTCATCTAAATCAAGTGCTTGGCAAGGATTTGAAGACAACTCGTTTGTTTCTTCTGCATTTGGAGCTATATCACTTATATCGCGAGTGTCTGAAGCTAAATCACTTGTTTCGCGTGGACTTGAATCTAACTCGTTTGATCGTCCGCATTTGAAGCTATATCACTTATATCCCAAGTGTCTGAAGCTAAATCATTTGTGTTGCATGGGTTTGAAGCTAATCCTTCTACTTCGCATTGATTTGAAGCTAAATCAAGTTTATCGCATGGATTCTGAAGCTAATTCGTTTGATCGTCTGCATTTGAAGCTATATCACTTATATCCCAACTGTTTGAAGCTAAATTATTTGTTAAACATGGATTTGAAGGTAAACCTTCTACATCGCATTGATTTGAAGCTAAATCATGAGTTTCGCATGGATTAGAAGATAACTCGTTTGTTTCTTCTGCATTTGAAACTATATCACTTATATCGCAAATGTCTGAAGCTAAATCACTTGTTTCGCGTGGACTTGAATCTAACTCGTTTGATCATCCGCATTTGAAGCTATATCACTTATATCCCAAGTGTCTGAAGCTAAATCATTTGTGTTGCATGGGTTTGAAGCTAATCCTTCTACTTCGCATTGATTTGAAGCTAAATCAAGTTTATCGCATGGATTCTGAAGCTAATTCGTTTGATCGTCTGCATTTGAAGCTATATCACTTATATCCCAACTGTTTGAAGCTAAATTATTTGTTAAGAATGGATTTGAAGGTAAACCTTCTACATCGCATTGATTTGAAGCTAAATCATGTGTTTCGCCTGGATTAGAAGCTAACTCGTTTGTTTCGCCTACATTTGAAGCTATATCATTTATATCGCAAGTATTTGAAGCTAAATCATTTGCGTTGCATGGATTTGAAGCTCATCCTTCTACTTCGCATTGATTTGAAGCTAAATCAAGTTTATCGCATGGATTTTGAGGCTAACTCGTTTGATCGTCTGCATTTGAAGCTATATCACTTATATCCCAAGTATTTGAAGCTAAATCATTTATTAAGCATGGATTTGAAGGTAAACCTTCTACATCGCATTGATTTGAAGCTAAATCATGTGTTTCGCATAGATGTGAAGCTAACTCGTTTGTTCCGTCTGCACTTGAAGCTGTATCATTTATACCGCAAGTATCTGAACCTAAATCATTTGTTTCGCATGGATTTGAAGCTAAGCCATCTACTTCGCATTGATTTGAAGCTAAATCAAGTTTATCGCATGGATTTTGATGCTAACTCGTTTGATCGTCTGCATTTCAAGCTATATCACTTATATCCCAAGCGTTTGAAGCTAAATCATTTGTTGCGCATGGATTTGAAGGTGAACCTTCTACATCGCATTGACTTGAAGCCAAATCATGAGTTTCGCATGGATTAGAAGCTAACTCGTTTGCTTCGCCTGCATTTGAAGCTATATCATTTATATCGCAATTATTTGAAGCTAAATCATTTGTGTTGCATGGATTTGAAGGTAAACCTTTTACATCGCATTGATTTTCAGCTAAATCAAGTGCATGGCATGGATTTGAAGATAACTCGTTTGTTTCTTCTGCATTTGAAGCTATATCACTTATATCGCAAGTGTCTGAAGCTAAATCACTTGTTTCGCGTGGACTTGAATCTAACTCGTTTGATCGTCCGCATTTGAAGCTATATCACTTATATCCCAAGTGTCTGAAACTAAATCATTTGTGTTTCACTTATTTGAAGCTAATCCTTCTACTTCGCATTGATTTGAAGCTAAATCAAGTTTATCGCATGGATTTTGAAGCTAACTCGTTTGATCGTCTGCATTTGATGACATATCACTTATATCCCAAGTGTTTGAAGCTAAATTATTTGTTAAGCATGGATTTGAAGGTAAACCTCCTACATCGCATTGATTTGAAGCTAAATCATGAGGTTGGCATGGATTAGAAGCTAACACGTTTGTTTCTCCTGCATTTGAAGCTATATCACTTATATCGCAAGTATTTGAAGCGAAATAATTTGTTAAGCATGGATTTGAAGGTAAACCTTCTACATCGCATTGATTTGAAGCTAAATCATGAGTTGCGCATGGATTAGAAGCTAACTCGTTTGTTTCGCCTGCATTTGAAGCTATATCACTTATATGCCAAGTGTTTGAAGCTAAATTATTTGTTAAGCATTGATTTGAAGGTAAACCTACTACATCGCATTGATTTGAAGCTAAATCATGTGTTTCGCATGGATTAGAAACTAACTCGTTTGTTTCTTCTGCATTTGAAGCTATATCACTTATATCGCAAGTGTCTGAAGCTAAATCACTTGTTTCGCGTGGACTTGAAGCTAACTCGTTTGATCGTCTGCATTTGAAGCTAAATCACTTATATCCCAAATGTCTGAAGCTAAATCATTTGTTGTGCATGGATTTGAAGGTAAACCTTCTACATCGCATTGATTTGAAGCTAAATCATGAGTTTCGCATGGATTAGAAGCTAACTCGTTTGTTAGGCCTGCATTTGAAGCTATAGCAGTTATATCGCAAGTAATTGAAGCTAAATCATTTGTGTTGCATGCATTTGAAGCTAATCCTTCTACTACGCATGGATTTGAAGCTAAATCAAGTTTATCGCATGGATTTTGAAGCTAACTCGTTTGATCGTCTGCATTTGAAGCTAAATCACTTATATCCCAAATGTCTGAAGCTAAATCATTTGTTTCGCATGGATTTGAAGCTAAACCTTCTACATCGCATTGATTTTCAGCTAAATCAAGTGCTTGGCATGGATTTGAAGATAACTCGTTTGTTTCTTCTGCATTTGAAGCTATATCATTTATATCTCAAGTATTTGAAGCTAAATCATTTGTTAAGCATGGATTTGAAGGTAAACCTTCTACATCGCATTGATTTTCAGCTAAATCAAGTGCATGGCATGGATTCGAAGATAACTCGTTTGTTTCTTATGCATTTGAAACTATATCACTTATATCGCAAATGTTTGAAGCTAAGTCACTTGTTTCGCGTGGACTTGAAGCTAACTCGTTTGTTTCGCCTGCATTTGAAGCTATATCATTTATATCGCAAGTATTTGAAGCTAAATCATTTGTGTTCCACGGATTTGAAGCTAATCCTTCTACTTCGCATTGATTTGAAGCTAAATCAAGTTTATCGCATGGATTTTGAAGCTAACTCGTTTGATCTTCTGCATTGAAGCTATAACACTTATATCCCAAGTGTTTGATGCTAAATTATTTGTTAAGCATGGATTTGAAGGTAAACCTTCTACATCGCATTGATTTGAAGCTAAATCATGAGTTTCGCATGGATTAGAAGATAACTCGTTTGTTTCTTCTGCATTTGAAACTATATCACTTATATCGCAAATGTCTGAAGCTAAATCACTTGTTTCGCGTGGACTTGAATCTAACTCGTTTGATCATCCGCATTTGAAGCTATATCACTTATATCCCAAGTGTCTGAAGCTAAATCATTTGTGTTGCATGGGTTTGAAGCTAATCCTTCTACTTCGCATTGATTTGAAGCTAAATCAAGTTTATCGCATGGATTTTGAAGCTAACTCGTTTGATCGTCTGCATTTGAAGCTTTTTTACTTATATCCCAAGTGTTCGAAGCTAAATCATTTGTTAAGCATGGATTTGAAGGTAAACCTTCTACATCGCATTGATTTGAAGCTAAATCATGAGTTTCGCATGGATTAGAAGCTAACACGTTTGTTACGCCTGCATTTGAAGCTATATCATTCATATCGCAAGTATTTGAAGCTAAATCATTTGTTAAGCATGGATTTGAAGGTAAACCTTCTACATCGCATTGATTTGAAGCTAAATCATGGGTTTCGCATAGATATGAAGCTAACTCGTTTGTTTCGTCTGCATTTGAAGCAGTTTCACTTATACCGCAAGTATCTGGACCTAAATCATTTGTTTCGCATGGATTGGAAGCTAAGCCTTCTACTTCGCATTGATTTGAATCAAAATCAAGTTTATCGCCTGGATTTTGAAGCTAACTCGTTTGTTTCGCCTGCATTTGAAGCTATATCATTTATATCGCAAGTATTTGAAGCTCAATCATTTGTGTTTCACGGATTTGAAGCTAATCCTTCTACTTCGCATTGATTTGAAGCTAATCAAGTTTATCGCATGGATTTTGTTGCTAACTTGTTTGATCGATCACAAACAAGT
>NW_027476972.1:0-113474 GCF_051020955.1 Megalopta genalis | reverse complement strand
TTAGCTTCAAATCCATACGAAACACATGATTTAGCTTCAAATCAATTCGAAGGACAAGGCTTAGATTCAAATCCATGCGAAACAAGTGATTTAGCTTCAAATGAATGCGAAGTAGAAGGCTTAGCTTCAAATCCATGCAAAACAAATGGTTTAGCTACAAATACTTGTGATATACATTATTTAGCTACAACTGCATGCGAAACAAACGAGTTAGCTACAAATCCATGCGATAAACATAATTCAGCTTCAAATCTATGCGATGTAGAAGGTTTAGCTTCAAATCCATGCCATACTCAAGATTTAGCTTCCAATCATTGAGATGTAGAAGGTTTAGCTTCAAATCCATACGAAACACATGATTTAGCTTCAAATCAATTCGAAGGACAAGGCTTAGATTCAAATCCATGCGAAACAAATGATTTAGCTTCAAATGAATGCGAAGTAGAAGGCTTAGCTTCAAATCCATGCAAAACAAATGGTTTAGCTACAAATACTTGTGATATACGTCATTTAGCTACAATTGCATGCGAAACGAACGAGTTAGCTACAAATCCATGCGAAACACATGATTTAGCTGCAAATCAATGCGATAAAGAAGGTATAGCTTCAAATCCATGCGAAACAAATGATATAGCTTCAAACACTTGTGGTGTAAGTGATATAGCTTCAAATGAAGGCTAATCAAACGAGTTAGCTTCAAAATCCACGCGATATACATGATTTAGCTTCAAATACTAGCGATATAAGTCATGTAGATTCAACTGCAGGCGAACCGAACGAGTTAGTTTCAAATCCATGCGATATAAGTGATATAGCTTCGAATACAGGCGAAACGAACGAGTTAGCTTCAAATCCATGCGAAACACATGATTTAGCTTCAAATCAATGCGATGTAGAAGGTTTAGCTTCAAATCCATACGAAACACATGATTTACCTTCAAATCAATTCGAAGGACAAGGCTTAGATTCAAATCCATGCGAAACAAATGATTTAGCTTCAAATCAATACGATATAGAAGGTTTAGCTTCAAATCCATGCGATACACAAGATTTAGCTTCAAATCAATGCGATGTAGTAGGTTCAGCTTCAAATCCATGCTATATACATGCTTTATCTTCAAATCAATGCGATGTAGAAGGTTTAGCTTCAAATCCATGCGATACACAAGATTTAGCTTCAAATCCATGCAATGTAGTAGGTTCAACTTCAAATCCATGCGAAACATATGATGTAGCTTCAAATACTTGCGATATAAGTGATATAGCTTCAAAAGCTGTAGGAACAAACGAGGTAGCTTCAATTCCATGCTAAACACATGATTTAGCTTCAAACCAATGCGATGTAGAAGGTTTAGCTTCATATCCGCGCGAAACAAATGATTTACATTCAAATACTTGCGATATAAGTAATATAGCTTCAAATGCAGGAGAGACAAATGAGTTAGCTTCAAATCCGCGCGAAACAAACGATTTAGCTTCACATACTTGCGATATAAGTGATATAGCTTCAAATGCAGGCGAAACGAACGAGTTAGCTTCAAATCCATGCGAAACACCTTGTATCTCTTCAAATCAATGCGAAATAGCAGACTTAGCTTCAAATCCATGCGAAACACATTATTTCGCTTCAAATGAATTGCGAAACACATGATTTAGCTGCAAATCAATGCGATGTAGAAGGTTTAGGTTCAAAACAATAAGAGGTAGAAGGTTTAGCTTCAAATCAATAGAATGTAGTAGGTTTAGCTTCAAATCAATGCGATGTAGAAGGTTTAGCTTCAAATCCATTCGAAACAAATGGTTTAACTACAAATACTTGTGATATACATTATTTAGCTACAACTGCATGCGAAACAAACGAGTTAACTTCAAATCCATGCGATGCACATGATTTAGCTTCAAGTCAATGCGATGTAGAAGGTTCAGCTTCAAATCCATACGAAACACATGATTTAGCTTCAAATACTTGCGATATAAGTGATATAGTTTCGAATACAGGCGAAACGAACGAGTTAGCTTCAAATCCATGCGAAACACATGATTTATCTGCAAATCAATGCGATGGAGAAGGTTTACCTTCAAATCCATGCGAAACAAATGATATAGTTTCAAACACTTGTGGTGTAAGTGATATAGCTTCAAATGAAGGCTAATCAAACGAGTTAGCTTCAAAATCCACGCGATATACATGATTTAGCTTCAAATACTAGCGATATAAGTCATGTAGATTCAACTGCAGGCGAACCGATCGAGTTAGTTTCAAATCCATGCGATATAAGTGATATAGCTTCGAATACAGGCGAAACGAACGAGTTAGCTTCAAATCCATGCGAAACACATGATTTAGCTTCAAATCAATGCGATGTAGAAGGTTTAGATTCAAATCCATGCAAAACAAGTGATTTATCTTCCAATTAATGCGAAGTAGAAGGCTTAGCTTCAAATCCATGCGAATCAAATGGTTTAGCTTCAAATACTTGTGATATACGTTATTTAGATTTAACTGCATGCGCAACGAACGAGTTAGCTTCAAATCGATGCGAAACACATGATTTAGCTGCAAATCAATGCGATGTAGAAAGTTTAGCTTCAAATCCATACGAAACACATGATTTAGCTTCAAATCAATTCGAAGGGCAAGGCTTAGATTCAAATCCATGCGAAACAAATGATTTAGCTTCAGATGAATGCGAAGTAGAAGGCTCAGCTTCAAATCCATGCGACACATATGATTTAGCTTTAAATACTTGCGATATAAGTGACATAGTTTCAAATGGAGGCGAAACGAACGAGTTAGCTTCAAATCCATGCGAAACACATGATTTAGCTGCAAATCAATGTGATGTAGAAGGTTTAGCTTCAAATCCATGAGATACACAAGATTTAGCTTCAAATCAATGCGATGTAGAAGGTTCAGCTTCAAACCCATGCGACACATATGATTTAGCTTCAAATACTTGCGATATAAGTGATATAGCTTCAAAAGCTGGTGAACAAACGAGGAGGCTTCAATTCCATGCGAGACACATGATTTAGCTTCAAATCAATGCGATGTAGAAGGTTTAGCTTCATATCCAAGTGTAACACATGATTTAGCTTCAAATATTTGCGATATAAGTGATATAGCTTCGAATACAGGCGAAACGAACGAGTTAGCTTCAAATCCATGCGAAACACATGAATCAGCTGCAAATCAATGCAATGTAGAAGGTTTAGCTTCAAATCCATGCGAAACACATGATTTAGCTGCAAATCAATGTGATGTAGAAGGCTTAGCTTCAAATCCATGCGATACACACGATTTATCTTCAAATCAATGCGATGTAGAAGGTTCATCTTCAAACCCATGCGACACATATGATTTAGCTTCAAATACTTGCGATATAAGTGATATAGTTTCAAAAGCTGGAGGAACAAACGAGGAGGCTTCAAATCCATGCGAAACAAATGGTTTAGCTACAAATACTTGTGATATAGATTATTTAGCTACAACTGCATGCGAAACTAACGAGTTAGCTTCAAATCCATGCGAAACTCACGATTTATCTTCAAATCAATGCGATGTAGAAAGTTTTGCTTCAAATCCATACGAAACACATGATTTAGCTTCAAATCAATTCGAAGGACAAGGCTTAGATTCAAATCCATGCGAAACAAGAGATTTAGCTTCAAATGAATGCGAAGTAGAAGGCTTAGCTTCAAATCCATGCAAAACAAATGGTTTAGCTACAAATACTTGTGATATACATTATTTAGATACAACTGCATGCGAAACAAACGAGTTAGCTACAAATCCATGCGATACACATGATTCAGCTTCAAATCTATGCGATGTAGAAGGTTTAGCTTCAAATCCATGCCATACTCAAGATTTAGCTTCCAATCATTGAGATGTAGAAGGTTTAGCTTCAAATCCATACGAAACACATGATTTAGCTTCAAATCAATTCGAAGGACAAGGCTTAGATTCAAATCCATGCGAAACAAATGATTTAGCTTCAAATGAATGCGAAGTAGAAGGCTTAGCTTCAAATCCATGCAAAACAAATGGTTTAGCTACAAATACTTGTGATATACGTCATTTAGCTACAATTGCATGCGAAACGAACGAGTTAGCTTCAAATCCATGCGAAACACATGATTTAGCTGCAAATCAATGCGATAAAGAAGGTATAGCTTCAAATCCATGCGAAACAAATGATATAGCTTCAAACACTTGGGGTGTAAGTGATATAGCTTCAAATGAAGACTAATCAATCGTGTTAGTTACAAATACTTGTGATATACATTATTTAGATACAACTGCATGCGAAACAAACGAGTTAGCTACAAATCCATGCGATACACATGATTCAGCTTCAAATCTATGCGATGTAGAAGGTTAGCATCAAATCCATGCGAAGCAAATGATTTAGCATCAGATACTTCTGATATAACTGATAAAGATTCAAATGCAGGGGAAACAAACGAGTTAGCATCAAATCCATGCAAAACACATAATTTAGCTGCAAATCAATGCGATGTAGAAGGTTTAGATTCAAAACAATAAGAGGTAGAAGGTTTAGCTTCAAATCAATAGAATGTAGAAGGTTTAGCTTCTAATCAATGCGATGTAGAAGGTTTAGCTTCTAATCAATGCGATGTAGAAGGTTTAGCTTCAAATCCATGCGATAAACAAGACTTAGATTCTAATCAATGCGATGTAGAAGGATCAGCTTCAAATCCAAGCGACACATATGATTTAGCTTCATATACTTGCGATATAAGTGATATAGCTTCAAAAGCTGGAGGAACAAACGAGGAAGCTTCAATTCCATGCGAAACAAATGATTTAACTTCAAATCAATGCGAAGTAGAAGGCTTAGCTTCAGATCCATGCGATACACAAGATTTAGCTTCAAATCAATGCGATGTAGTAGGTTCAGCATTAAATCCATGCGATATAAGTGACATAGCTTCAAAAGCTGGAGGAACAAACGAGGTGGCTTCAATTCCATGCGAAACAAATGGTTAGCTTCAAATCAATGCGAAGTAGAAGGCGTAGCTTCAAATCCATGCGAAACAAATGGTTTAACTACAAATACTTGTGATATACATTATTTAGCTACAACTGCATGCGAAACAAACGAGTTAACTTCAAATCCATGCAAGGCACATGATTTAGCTTCAAATCCATGCGATGTAGAAGGTTCAGCTTCAAATCCATACGAAACACATGATTTAGCTTCAAATACTTGCGATATAAGTGATATAGTTTCGAATACAGGCGAAACGAACGAGTTAGCTTCAAATCCATGCGAAACACATGATTTATCTGCAAATCAATGCGATGGAGAAGGTTTACCTTCAAATCCATGCGAAACAAATGATATAGTTTCAAACACTTGTGGTGTAAGTGATATAGCTTCAAATGAAGGCTAATCAAACGAGTTAGCTTCAAAATCCACGCGATATACATGATTTAGCTTCAAATACTAGCGATATAAGTCATGTAGATTCAACTGCAGGCGAACCGAACGAGTTAGTTTCAAATCCATGCGATATAAGTGATATAGCTTCGAATACAGGCGAAACGAACGAGTTAGCTTCAAATCGATGCGCAACACATGATTTAGCTGCAAATCAATGCGATGTAGAAGGTTTGTATTCAAATCCATGCGATACACATGATTAAGATTCAAATCAATGCGATGTAGAAGGTTTAGCTTCATATCCAAGTGTAACACATGATTTAGCTTTAAATATTTGCGATATAAGTGATATAGCTTCGAATACAGGCGAAACGAACGAGTTAGCTTCAAATCCATGCGAAACACATGAATCAGCTGCAAATCAATGCAATGTAGAAGGTTTAGCTTCAAATCCATGCGAAACACACGATTTATCTTCAAATCAATGCGATGTAGAAGGTTTGCTTAAAATCTATAACAGGTAGATGGTTTAGCTTCAAATCAATGGAATATAGAAGGTTTAGCTTCAAATAAATGCGATGTAAAAGGTTTAGCTTCAAATCCATGCGATACACAAGATTTAGCTTCAAATCAATGCGATGTATTAGGTTCAGCTTCAAATCCATGCGACACATATGATTTAGCTTCAAATACTTGCGATATAAGTGATATAGCTTCAAAAGCTGTAGGAACAAACGAGGTAGCTTCAATTCCATGCGAGACACATGATTTAGCTTCAAATCAATGCGATGTAGAAGGTTTAGCTTCATATCCAAGTGTAACACATGATTTAGCTTCAAATATTTGCGATATAAGTGATATAGCTTCGAATACAGGCGAAACGAACGAGTTAGCTTCAAATCCATGCGAAACACATGAATCAGCTGCAAATCAATGCAATGTAGAAGGTTTAGCTTCAAATCCATGCGAAACACATGATTTAGCTGCAAATCAATGCGATGTAGAAAGTTTAGCTTCAAATCCATACGAAACACATGATTTAGCTTCAAATCAATTCGAAGGACATGGCTTAGATTCAAATCCATGCGAAACAAATGCTTTAGCTTCAAATCAATGCGAAGTAGAAGGCGTAGCTTCAAATCCATGCGAAACAAATGGTTTAGCTACAAATACTTGTGATATACATTATTTAGCTACAACTGCTTGCGAAACTAACGAGTTAGCTTCAAATCTATGCGAAACACACGATTTATCTTCAAATCAATGCGATGTAGAAGGTTTAGCTTCAAATCAATAAGAGGTAGAAGGTTTAGCTTCAAATCAATAGAATATAGAAGGTTTAGCTTCAAATCAATGCGATGTAGAAGGTTTAGCTTCAAATCAATGCGATGTAGAAGGTTTAGCTTCAAATCCATACGAAACACATGATTTAGCTTCAAATCAATTCGAAGGGCAAGCCTTAGTTTCAAATCCATGCGAAACAAATGATTTAGCTTCAGATGAATGCGAAGTAGAAGGCTCAGTTTCAAATCCATGCGGCACATATGATTTAGCTTTAAATACTTGCGATATAAGTGACATAGTTTCAAATGGAGGCGAAACGAACGAGTTAGCTTCAAATCCATGCGAAACACATGATTTAGCTGCAAATCAATGTGATGTAGAAGGTTTAGCTTCAAATCCATGCGATACACAAGATTTAGCTTCAAATCAATGCGATGTAGAAGGTTCAGCTTCAAACCCATGCGACACATATGATTTAGCTTCAAATACTTGCGATATAAGTGATATAGCTTCAAAAGCTGGAGGAACAAACGAGGAGGCTTCAATTCCATGCGAAACAAATGATTTAGCTTCAAATCAATGCGAAGTAGAAGGCGTAGCTTCAAATCCATGCGAAACAAATGGTTTAGCTACAAATACTTGTGATATAGATTATTTAGCTACAACTGCATGCGAAACTAACGAGTTAGCTTCAAATCCATGCGATACACATGATTTAGCTTCAAATGAATGCGATGTGGAAGCTTTAGCTTCAAATCCATGCGATACACAAGATTTAGCTTCCAATCAATGCGATGTAGTAGGTTCAGCTTCAAATCCATGCGACACATATGATTTAGCTTCAAATACTTGCGATATAAGTGATATAGCTTCAAAAGCTGTAGGAACAAACGAGGTAGCTTCAATTCCATGCGAGACACATGACTTATATTCAAATCCATGCGAAACACATGATTTAGCTGCAAATCAATGTGATGTAGAAGGCTTAGCTTCAAATCCATGCGATACACACGATTTATCTTCAAATCAATGCGATGTAGAAGGTTCAGCTTCAAACCCATGCGACACATATGATTTAGCTTCAAATACTTGCGATATAAGTGATATAGTTTCAAAAGCTGGAGGAACAAACGAGGAGGCTTCAAATCCATGCGAAATAAATGGTTTAGCTACAAATACTTGTGATATAGATTATTTAGCTACAACTGCATGCGAAACTAACGAGTTAGCTTCAAATCCATGCGAAACTCACGATTTATCTTCAAATCAATGCGATGTAGAAAGTTTAGCTTCAAATCCATACGAAACACATGATTTAGCTTCAAATCAATTCGAAGGACAAGGCTTAGATTCAAATCCATGCGAAACAAGTGATTTAGCTTCAAATGAATGCGAAGTAGAAGGCTTAGCTTCAAATCCATGCAAAACAAATGGTTTAGCTACAAATACTTGTGATATACATTATTTAGCTACAACTGCATGCGAAACAAACGAGTTAGCTACAAATCCATGCGATACACATGATTCAGCTTCAAATCTATGCGATGTAGAAGGTTTAGCTTCAAATCCATGCCATACTCAAGATTTAGCTTCCAATCATTGAGATGTAGAAGGTTTAGCTTCAAATCCATACGAAACACATGATTTAGCTTCAAATCAATTCGAAGGACAAGGCTTAGATTCAAATCCATGCGAAACAAATGATTTAGCTTCAAATGAATGCGAAGTAGAAGGCTTAGCTTCAAATCCATGCAAAACAAATGGTTTAGCTACAAATACTTGTGATATACGTCATTTAGCTACAATTGCATGCGAAACGAACGAGTTAGCTTCAAATCCATGCGAAACACATGATTTAGCTGCAAATCAATGCGATAAAGAAGGTATAGCTTCAAATCCATGCGAAACAAATGATATAGCTTCAAACACTTGGGGTGTAAGTGATATAGCTTCAAATGAAGACTAATCAATCGTGTTAGCTTCAAAATCCATGCGACACACATGATTTAGCTTCAAATCAATGCGATGCAGAAGGGTTAGCATCAAATCCATGCGAAGCAAATGATTTAGCATCAGATACTTCTGATATAACTGATAAAGATTCAAATGCAGGGGAAACAAACGAGTTAGCATCAAATCCATGCAAAACACATAATTTAGCTGCAAATCAATGCGATGTAGAAGGTTTAGATTCAAAACAATAAGAGGTAGAAGGTTTAGCTTCAAATCAATAGAATGTAGAAGGTTTAGCTTCTAATCAATGCGATGTAGAAGGTTTAGCTTCAAATCCATGCGATACACAAGATTTAGATTCTAATCAATGCGATGTAGAAGGATCAGCTTCAAATCCATGCGACACATATGATTTAGCTTCATATACTTGCGATATAAGTGATATAGCTTCAAAAGCTGGAGGAACAAACGAGGAAGCTTCAATTCCATGCGAAACAAATGATTTAACTTCAAATCAATGCGAAGTAGAAGGCTTAGCTTCAGATCCATGCGATACACAAGATTTAGCTTCAAATCAATGCGATGTAGTAGGTTCAGCATTAAATCCATGCGATATAAGTGACATAGCTTCAAAAGCTGGAGGAACAAACGAGGTGGCTTCAATTCCATGCGAAACAAATGGTTTGGCTTCAAATCAATGCGAAGTAGAAGGCGTAGCTTCAAATCCATGCGAAACAAATGGTTTAACTACAAATACTTGTGATATACATTATTTAGCTACAACTGCATGCGAAACAAACGAGTTAACTTCAAATCCATGCGATGCACATGATTTAGCTTCAAATCAATGCGATGTAGAAGGTTCAGCTTCAAATCCATACGAAACACATGATTTAGCTTCAAATACTTGCGATATAAGTGATATAGTTTCGAATACAGGCGAAACGAACGAGTTAGCTTCAAATCCATGCGAAACACATGATTTATCTGCAAATCAATGCGATGGAGAAGGTTTACCTTCAAATCCATGCGAAACAAATGATATAGTTTCAAACACTTGTGGTGTAAGTGATATAGCTTCAAATGAAGGCTAATCAAACGAGTTAGCTTCAAAATCCACGCGATATACATGATTTAGCTTCAAATACTAGCGATATAAGTCATGTAGATTCAACTGCAGGCGAACCGAACGAGTTAGTTTCAAATCCATGCGATATAAGTGATATAGCTTCGAATACAGGCGAAACGAACGAGTTAGCTTCAAATCCATGCGAAACACATGACTTAGCTTCAAATCAATGCGATGTAGAAGGTTTAGCTTCAAATCCATGCAAAACAAGTGATTTATCTTCCAATTAATGCGAAGTAGAAGGCTTAGCTTCAAATCCATGCGAATCAAATGGTTTAGCTTCAAATACTTGTGATATACGTTATTTAGATTTAACTGCATGCGCAACGAACGAGTCAGCTTCAAATCGATGCGAAACACATGATTTAGCTGCAAATCAATGCGATGAAGAAGATTTAGCTTCAAATCCAATGCGAAACAAATGATATAGCTTCAAACACATGGGGTGTAAGTGATATAGCTTCAAATGAAGACTAATCAATCTTGTTAGCTTCAAAATCCATGCGATACACATGATTTAGCTTCAAATCAATGCGATGTAGAAGGTTTAGCTTCAAATCAATGCGATGTAGAAGGATTAGCTTCAAATCCATGCGAAACAAATGATTTAGCATCAGATACTTCTGATATAACTGATATAGCTTCAAATGCAGGGGAAACAAACGAGTTAGCATCAAACCCATGCAAAACACATGATTTAGCTGCAAATCAATGCGATGTAGAAGGTTTAGCTTCAAAACAATAAGAGGTAGAATGTTTAGCTTCAAATCAATAGAATGTAGAAGCTTTAGCTTCAAATCAATGCGATGTAGAAGGTTTAGCTTCAAATCCATACGAAACACATGATTTACCTTCAAATCAATTCGAAGGACAAGGCTTAGATTCAAATCCATGCGAAACAAATGATTTAGCTTCAAATCAATACGATATAGAAGGTTTAGCTTCAAATCCATGCGATACACAAGATTTAGCTTCAAATCAATGCGATGTAGTAGGTTCAGCTTCAAATCCATGCTATATACATGCTTTATCTTCAAATCAATGCGATGTAGAAGGTTTAGCTTCAAATCCATGCGATACACAAGATTTAGCTTCAAATCAATGCAATGTAGTAGGTTCAACTTCAAATCCATGCGAAACATATGATGTAGCTTCAAATACTTGCGATATAAGTGATATAGCTTCAAAAGCTGTAGGAACAAACGAGGTAGCTTCAATTCCATGCTAAACACATGATTTAGCTTCAAACCAATGCGATGTAGAAGGTTTAGCTTCATATCCGCGCGAAACAAATGATTTACATTCAAATACTTGCGATATAAGTAATATAGCTTCAAATGCAGGAGAGACAAATGAGTTAGCTTCAAATCCACGCGAAACACATGATTCAACTTCAAATCAATACGATGTAGAATGTTTAGCTTCAAATCCGCGCGAAACAAACGATTTAGCTTCACATACTTGCGATATAAGTGATATAGCTTCAAATGCAGGCGAAACGAACGAGTTAGCTTCAAATCCGTGCGAAACACCTTGTATCTCTTCAAATCAATGCGAAATAGCAGACTTAGCTTCAAATCCATGCGAAACACATTATTTCGCTTCAAATGAATTGCGAAACACATGATTTAGCTGCAAATCAATGCGATGTAGAAGGTTTAGGTTCAAAACAATAAGAGGTAGAAGGTTTAGCTTCAAATCAATAGAATGTAGTAGGTTTAGCTTCAAATCAATGCGATGTAGAAGGTTTAGCTTCAAATCCATTCGAAACACAAGATTTAGCTTCAAATCAATTCGAAGGACAAGGCTTAGATTCAAATCCATGCGAAACACATGATTTAGCTGCAAATCAATGTGATGTAGAAGGTTTAGCTTCAAATCCATGCGATACACAAGATTTAGCTTCAAATCAATGCGATGTAGAAGGTTCAGCTTCAAATCCATGCGACACATATGATTTAGCTTCAAATACTTGCGATATAAGTGATATAGCTTGAAAAGCTGGAGGAACAAACGAGGTTGCTTCAATTCCATGCGAAACACATGATTTAGCTTCAAATCAATGCGAAGTAGAAGGCGTAGCTACAAATCCATGCAAAACAAATGGTTTAGCTACGAATACTTGTGATATACATTATTTAGCTACAACTGCATGCGAAATAAACGAGATAGCTTCAAATCCATGCTATATACATGATTTAGCTTCAAATCAATGCGATCTAGAAGGTTTAGCTTCAAATCCATGCGATACACAAGATTTAGATTCAAATCAATGCGATGTAGTAGGTTCAGCTTTAAATCCATGCGACACATTCGATTTAGCTTCAAATACTTGCGATATAAGTGATATAGCTTCAAAAGCTGTAGGAACAACCGAGGTAGCTTCAATTCCATGCGAGAAACATGATTTAGCTTCAATTCAATGCGATGTAGTAGGTTCAGCTTCAAATCCATGCTATATACATGCTTTATCTTCAAATCAATGCGATGTAGAAGGTTTAGCTTCAAATCCATGCGATACACAAGATTTAGCTTCAAATCAATGCAATGTAGTAGGTTCAACTTCAAATCCATGCGAAACATATGATGTAGCTTCAAATACTTGCGATATAAGTGATATAGCTTCAAAAGCTGTAGGAACAAACGAGGTAGCTTCAATTCCATGCTAAACACATGATTTAGCTTCAAACCAATGCGATGTAGAAGGTTTAGCTTCATATCCGCGCGAAACAAATGATTTACATTCAAATACTTGCGATATAAGTAATATAGCTTCAAATGCAGGAGAGACAAAAGAGTTAGCTTCAAATCCACGCGAAACACATGATTCAACTTCAAATCAATACGATGTAGAATGTTTAGCTTCAAATCCGCGCGAAACAAACGATTTAGCTTCACATACTTGCGATATAAGTGATATAGCTTCAAATGCAGGCGAAACGAACGAGTTAGCTTCAAATCCATTCGAAACACCTTGTATCTCTTCAAATCAATGCGAAATAGCAGACTTAGCTTCAAATCCATGCGAAACACATTATTTCGCTTCAAATGAATTGCGAAACACATGATTTAGCTGCAAATCAATGCGATGTAGAAGGTTTAGGTTCAAAACAATAAGAGGTAGAAGGTTTAGCTTCAAATCAATAGAATGTAGTAGGTTTAGCTTCAAATCAATGCGATGTAGAAGGTTTAGCTTCAAATCCATTCGAAACACAAGATTTAGCTTCAAATCAATTCGAAGGACAAGGCTTAGATTCAAATCCATGCGAAACACATGATTTAGCTGCAAATCAATGTGATGTAGAAGGTTTAGCTTCAAATCCATGCGATACACAAGATTTAGCTTCAAATCAATGCGATGTAGAAGGTTCAGCTTCAAATCCATGCGACACATATGATTTAGCTTCAAATACTTGCGATATAAGTGATATAGCTTGAAAAGCTGGAGGAACAAACGAGGTTGCTTCAATTCCATGCGAAACACATGCTTTAGCTTCAAATCAATGCGAAGTAGATGGCGTAGCTACAAATCCATGCAAAACAAATGGTTTAGCTACGAATACTTGTGATATACATTATTTAGCTACAACTGCATGCGAAATAAACGAGATAGCTTCAAATCCATGCTATATACATGATTTAGCTTCAAATCAATGCGATGTAGAAGGTTTAGCTTCAAATCCATGCGATACACAAGATTTAGCTTCAAATCAATGCGATGTAGTAGGTTCAGCTTTAAATCCATGCGACACATTCGATTTAGCTTCAAATACTTGCGATATAAGTGATATAGCTTCAAAAGCTGTAGGAACAACCGAGGTAGCTTCAATTCCATGCGAGAAACATGATTTAGCTTCAAATCAATGCGATGTAGAAGTTTTAGCTTCAAAACAATAAGAGGTAGAAAGTTTAGCTTCAAATCAATAGAATGTAGAAGGTTTAGCTTCAAATCAATGCGATGTAGAAGGTTTAGCTTCAAATCCATACGAAACACATGATTTAGCTTCAAATCAATTCGAAGGACAAGGCTTATATTCAAATCCATGCGAAACAAATAATTTAGCTTCAAATCAATGCGATGTAGAAGGTTTAGCTTCAAATCCATGCGATACACATGATTTAGCTTCAAATACTTGCGATATAAGTGATCTAGCTTCAAATACAGGCGAAACGAACGAGTTAGCTCCAAATCAATGCGAAACAGATGATTCAGCTGCAAATCAATGCGATGTAGAAGGTTTAGCTTCAAATCCATGCGAAAAAAATTATTTAGCTGCAAATAGGTGCGAAGTAGAAGGCTTGGGTTCAAATCAATGCGATTCAAATGGTTCATCTTCAAATACTTGTGAAAGACATGATTTAGCTTCAACTGCATGCGAAACACATGATTTAGCTGCAAATCAATGCGATGAAGAAGGTTTAGCTTCAAATCAATAAGAGGTAGAAGGTTCAGCTTCAAATCAATAGAATATAGAAGGTTTAGCTTCAAATCAATGCGATGTAGAAGGTTTAGCTTCAAATCCATACGAAACACATGATTTAGCTTCAAATCAATTCGAATGACAAGGCTTAGATTCAAATCCATGCGAAACAAATGATTTAGCTTCAAATCAATGCGATGTAGAAGGTTTAGCTTCAAATCCATGCGATACACAAGATTTAGCTTCAGATCAATGCGATGTAGAAGGTTCAGCTTCAAATCCATGCGACACATATGATTTAGCTTCAAATACTTGCGATATAAGTGATATAGCTTGAAAAGCTGTAGGATCAAACGAGGTAGCTTCAATTCCATGCGAGACACATGATGTAGCTTCAAATCAATGCGAAGTAGAAGGCGTAGCTTCAAATCCATACGAAACACATGATTTAGCTTCAAATCAATTCGAAGTACAATGCTTAGATTCAAATCCACGCGAGACAAATGATTTAGCTTCAAATGAATGCGAAGTAGAAGACGTAGCTTCAAATCCATGCAAAACAAATGGTTTAGCTACCAATACTTGTGATATACATTATTTAGCTACAACTGCATGCGAAACGAACGAGTTAGCTTCAAATCCATGCGATACACATGATTTAGCTTCAAATCAATGCGATGTGAAAGGTTTAGCTTCTAATCCATGCGAAACACATGATTTAGCTGCAAATCAATGCGATGAAGAAGGTTTAGCTTCAAATCCACGCGAAACAAATGATTTAGCTTCAAACACTTGGGGTATAAGTGATATAGCTTCAAATGCAGACTAATCAAACGAGTTAGCTTCAAAATCCACGCGATACACATGATTTAGCTTCAAACACTTGCGATATAAGTGATGTAGATTCAACTGCAGGCTAAACGAACGAGTTAGCTTCAAATCCATGCGAAACACATGATTTAGCTGCAAATCAATGTGATGTAGAAGGTTTAGCTTCAAATCCATGCGATACACAAGATTTAGCTTCAAATCAATGCGATGTAGAAGGTTCAGCTTCAAATTCATGCGACACATATGATTTAGCTTCAAATACTTGCGATATAAGTGATATAGCTTGAAAAGCTGTAGGAGCAAACGAGGTAGCTTGAATTCCATGCGAGACACATGATGTAGCTTCAAATCAATGCGAAGTAGAAGGCGTAGCTTCAAATCCATACGAAACACATGATTTAGCTTCAAATCAATTCGAAGTCCAATGCTTAGATTCAAATCCACGCGAAACAAATGATTTAGCTTCAAAAGAATGCGAAGTAGAAGACTTAGCTTCAAAACCATGCAAAACATATGGTTTAGCTACCAATACTTGTGATATACATTATTTAGCTACAACTGCATGCGAAACGAACGAGTTAACTTCAAATCCATGCGATACACATGATTTAGCTTCAAATCAATGCGATGTGAAAGGATTAGCTTCAAAGCCATGCGATACACAAGATTTAGCTTCAAATAAATGCGATGTAGAAGGTATAGCTTCAAATCCACGCGAAACAAATGAGTTAGCTTCAAACACTTGGGGTATAAGTGATATAGCTTCAAATGCAGACTAATCAAACGAGTTAGCTTCAAAATCCACGCAATACACATGATTTAGCTTCAATTACTTGCGATATAAGTGATGTAGGTTTAACTGCAGGCGAAACGAACGAGTTAGCTTCAAATCCATGCGAAACACATAATTTAGCTGCAAATCAATGTGATGTAGAAGGTTTAGCTTCAAATCCATGCGATACACAAGATTTAGATTCAAATCAATGCGATGTAGAAAGTTCAGCATCAAATCCATGCGACACATATGAATTAGCTTCAAGTACTTGCGATATAAGTGATATAGCTTCAAAAGCTGGAGGAACAAACGAGGAAGCTTCACTTCCATGCGAAACAAATGATTTAAATTCAAATCAATGCGAAGTAGAAGGCTTACCTTCAGATCCATGCGATATACAAGATTTAGCTTCAAATCAATTCGATGTAGTAGGTTCAGATTTAAATCCATGCAATATAAGTGATATAGCTTCAAAAGCTGGAGGAACAAACGAGGTTGCTTCAATTCCATGCGAAACATATGATTTAGCTTCAAATCAATGCGAAGTAGAAGGAGTAGCTTCAAATCCATGCAAAACAAATGGTTTAGCTACGAATACTTGTGATATACATTATTTAGCTACAACTGCATGCGAAACTAACGAGTTAGCTTCAAATCCATGCGCGACACATGATTTAACTTCTAATCAATGCGATGTAGAAGGTTTAGCTTCAAATCCATGCCATACTCAAGATTTAGCTTCCAATCATTGAGATGTAGAAGGTTTAGCTTCAAATCCATACGAAACACATGATTTAGCTTCAAATCAATTCGAAGGACAAGGCTTAGATTCAAATCCATGCGAAACAAATGATTTAGCTTCAAATGAATGCGAAGTAGAAGGCTTAGCTTCAAATCCATGCAAAACAAATGGTTTAGCTACAAATACTTGTGATATACGTCATTTAGCTACAATTGCATGCGAAACGAACGAGTTAGCTTCAAATCCATGCGAAACACATGATTTAGCTGCAAATCAATGCGATAAAGAAGGTATAGCTTCAAATCCATGCGAAACAAATGATATAGCTTCAAACACTTGGGGTGTAAGTGATATAGCTTCAAATGAAGACTAATCAATCGTGTTAGCTTCAAAATCCATGCGACACACATGATTTAGCTTCAAATCAATGCGATGTAGAAGGGTTAGCATCAAATCAATGCGAAGCAAATGATTTAGCATCAGATACTTCTGATATAACTGATAAAGATTCAAATGCAGGGGAAACAAACGAGTTAGCATCAAATCCATGCAAAACACATAATTTAGCTGTAAATCAATGCGATGTAGAAGGTTTAGATTCAAAACAATAAGAGGTAGAAGGTTTAGCTTCAAATCAATAGAATGTAGAAGGTTTAGCTTCTAATCAATGCGATGTAGAAGGTTTAGCTTCAAATCCATGCGATACACAAGATTTAGATTCTAATCAATGCGATGTAGAAGGATCAGCTTCAAATCCAAGCGACACATATGATTTAGCTTCATATACTTGCGATATAAGTGATATAGCTTCAAAAGCTGGAGGAACAAACGAGGAAGCTTCAATTCCATGCGAAACAAATGATTTAACTTCAAATCAATGCGATGTAGAAAGTTTAGCTTCAAATCCATACGAAACACATGATTTAGCTTCAAATCAATTCGAAGGGCAAGGCTTAGATTCAAATCCATGCGAAACAAATGATTTAGCTTCAGATGAATGCGAAGTAGAAGGCTCAGCTTCAAATCCATGCGACACATATGATTTAGCTTTAAATACTTGCGATATAAGTGACATAGTTTCAAATGGAGGCGAAACGAACGAGTTAGCTTCAAATCCATGCGAAACACATGATTTAGCTGCAAATCAATGTGATGTAGAAGGTTTAGCTTCAAATCCATGCGATACACAAGATTTAGCTTCAAATCAATGCGATGTAGAAGGTTCAGCTTCAAACCCATGCGACACATATGATTTAGCTTCAAATACTTGCGATATAAGTGATATAGCTTCAAAAGCTGGAGGAACAAGCGAGGAGGCTTCAATTCCATGCGAAACAAATGATTTAGCTTCAAATCAATGCGAAGTAGAAGGCGTAGCTTCAAATCCATGCGAAACAAATGGTTTAGCTACAAATACTTGTGATATAGATTATTTAGCTACAACTGCATGCGAAACTAATGAGTTAGCTTCAAATCCATGCGATACACATGATTTAGCTTCAAATGAATGCGATGTGGAAGCTTTAGCTTCAAATCCATGCGATACACAAGATTTAGCTTCCAATCAATGCGATGTAGTAGGTTCAGCTTCAAATCCATGCGACACATATGATTTAGCTTCAAATATTTGCGATATAAGTGATATAGCTTCAAAAGCTGTAGGAACAAACGAGGTAGCTTCAATTCCATGCGAGACACATGATTTAGCTTCAAATCAATGCGATGTAGAAGGTTTAGCTTCAAATCCAAACGAAACACATGTTTTAGCTTCAAATCAATTCGAAGGACAAGGCTTAGAATCAAATCCATGCGAAACAAATGCTTTAGCTTCAAATCAATGCGAAGTAGAAGGCGTAGCTTCAAATCCATGCGAAACAAATGGTTTAGCTACAAATACTTGTGATATACATTATTTAGCTACAACTGCATGCGAAACACATGATGTAGATTCAAATCAATGCGATGTAGAAGGTTTTGCTTCAAATCCATGCAAAACAAGTGATTTATCTTCCAATTAATGCGAAGTAGAAGGCTTAGCTTCAAATCCATGCGAATCAAATGGTTTAGCTTCACATACTTGTGATATACGTTATTTAGATTTAACTGCATCCGCAACGAACGAGTTAGCTTCAAATCCATGCGAAAAACATGAATCAGCTGCAAATTAATGCAATGTAGAAGGTTTAGCTTCAAATCCATGCAAAACAAATGATATAGCTTCAAACGCTTGGGGTGTAAGTGATATAGCTTCAAATGACGACTAATCAAACGAGTTAGCTTCAAAATCCACGCGATACACATGATTTAGCTTCAAATACTAGCGATATAAGTGATGTAGATTCAACTGCAGGCGAAACGAACGTGTTATCTTCTTTTCCATGCGAAACACATGATTTAGCTGCAAATCAATGCGATGTAGAAGGTTTATATTCAAATCCATGCGATACACATGATTAAGATTCAAATCAATGCGATGTAGAAGGTTTAGCTTCATATCCAAGTGTAACACATGATTTAGCTTCAAATATTTGCGATATAAGTGATATAGCTTCGAATACAGGCGAAACGAACGAGTTAGCTTCAAATCCATGCGAAACACATGAATCAGCTGCAAATCAATGCAATGTAGAAGGTTTAGCTTCAAATCCATGCGAAACACACGATTTATCTTCAAATCAATGCGATGTAGAAGGTTTAGCTTCAAATCCATGCGGCACATATGATTTAGCTTTAAATACTTGCGATATAAGTGACATAGTTTCAAATGGAGGCGAAACGAACGAGTTAGCTTCAAATCCATTCGAAACACATGATTTATCTTCAAATCAAAGCGATGTAGAAGGTTTAGCTTCAAATCCATGCGATACACAAGATTTAGCTTCAAATGAATGCGATGTAGTAGGTTCAGCTTCAAATCCATGCGACACATATGATTTAGCTTCAAATACTTGCGATATAAGTTATATAGCTTCAAAAGCTGTAGGAACAAACGAGGTAGCTTCAAATCCATGCGAAACACGTGATTCAGCTGCAAATCAATGCGATGTAGAAGGTTTAGCTACAAATCCATGCGAGACACATTATTTAGCTTCAAATCAATGCGAAGTAGAAGGCGTAGCTTCAAATCCATGCGAAACAAATGGTTTAGCTACAAATATTTGTGAAAGACATGATTTAGCTTCAACTGCATGCGAAACACATGATTTAGATTCAAATCAATGCGATGTAGAAGGTTTTGCTTCAAATCCATGCAAAACAAGTGATTTATCTTCCAATTAATGCGAAGTAGAAGGCTTAGCTTCAAATCCATGCGAATCAAATGGTTTAGCTTCACATACTTGTGATATACGTTATTTAGATTTAACTGCATGCGCAACGAACGAGTTAGCTTCAAATCCATGCGAAACACATGATTAAGCTGCAAATCAATGCGATGAAGAAGGATTAGCTTCAAATCCATGCGAAACAAATGATATAGCTTCAAACGCTTGGGGTGTATGTGGTATAGCTTCAAATGACGACTAATCAAACGAGTTAGCTTCAAAATCCACGTGATACACATGATTTAGCTTCAAATACTAGCGATATAAGTGATGTAGATTCAACTGCAGGCGAAACGAACGTGTTATCTTCTTATCCATGCGAAACACATGATATAGCTGCAAATCAAAGCGATGTAGAAGGTTTGTATTCAAATCCATGCGATACACATGATTAAGATTCAAATCAATGCGATGTAGAAGGTTTAGCTTCATATCCAAGTGTAACACATGATTTAGCTTCAAATATTTGCGATATAAGTGATATAGCTTCGAATACAGGCGAAACGAACGAGTTAGCTTCAAATCCATGCGAAACACATGAATCAGCTGCAAATCAATGCAATGTAGAAGGTTTAGCTTCAAATCCATGCGAAACACACGATTTATCTTCAAATCAATGCGATGTAGAAGGTTTGCTTAAAATCTATAACAGGTAGATGGTTTAGCTTCAAATCAATGGAATATAGAAGGTTTAGCTTCAAATAAATGCGATGTAGAAGGTTTAGCTTCAAATCCATGCGATACACAAGATTTAGCTTCAAATCAATGCGATGTATTAGGTTCAGCTTCAAATCCATGCGACACATATGATTTAGCTTCAAATACTTGCGATATAAGTGATATAGCTTCAAAAGCTGTAGGAACAAACGAGGTAGCTTCAATTCCATGCGAGACACATGATTTAGCTTCAAATCAATGCGATGTAGAAGGTTTAGCTTCATATCCAAGTGTAACACATGATTTAGCTTCAAATATTTGCGATATAAGTGATATAGCTTCGAATACAGGCGAAACGAACGAGTTAGCTTCAAATCCATGCGAAACACATGAATCAGCTGCAAATCAATGCAATGTAGAAGGTTTAGCTTCAAATCCATGCGAAACACATGATTTAGCTGCAAATCAATGCGATGTAGAAAGTTTAGCTTCAAATCCATACGAAACACATGATTTAGCTTCAAATCAATTCGAAGGACAAGGCTTAGATTCAAATCCATGCGAAACAAATGCTTTAGCTTCAAATCAATGCGAAGTAGAAGGCGTAGCTTCAAATCCATGCGAAACAAATGGTTTAGCTACAAATACTTGTGATATATATTATTTAGCTACAACTGCTTGCGAAACTAACGAGTTAGCTTCAAATCTATGCGAAACACACGATTTATCTTCAAATCAATGCGATGTAGAAGGTTTAGCTTCAAATCAATAAGAGGTAGAAGGTTTAGCTTCAAATCAATAGAATATAGAAGGTTTAGCTTCAAATCAATGCGATGTAGAAGGTTTAGCTTCAAATCCATACGAAACACATGATTTAGCTTCAAATCAATTCGAAGGGCAAGGCTTAGTTTCAAATCCATGCGAAACAAATGATTTAGATTCAGATGAATGCGAAGTAGAAGGCTCAGTTTCAAATCCATGCGGCACATATGATTTAGCTTTAAATACTTGCGATATAAGTGACATAGTTTCAAATGGAGGCGAAACGAACGAGTTAGCTTCAAATCCATGCGAAACACATGATTTAGCTGCAAATCAATGTGATGTAGAAGGTTTAGCTTCAAATCCATGCGATACACAAGATTTAGCTTCAAATCAATGCGATGTAGAAGGTTCAGCTTCAAACCCATGCGACACATATGATTTAGCTTCAAATACTTGCGATATAAGTGATATAGCTTCAAAAGCTGGAGGAACAAACGAGGAGGCTTCAATTCCATGCGAAACAAATGGTTTAGCTACAAATACTTGTGATATAGATTATTTAGCTACAACTGCATGCGAAACTAACGAGTTAGCTTCAAATCCATGCGAAACTCACGATTTATCTTCAAATCAATGCGATGTAGAAAGTTTAGCTTCAAATCCATACGAAACACATGATTTAGCTTCAAATCAATTCGAAGGACAAGGCTTAGATTCAAATCCATGCGAAACAAGTGATTTAGCTTCAAATGAATGCGAAGTAGAAGGCTTAGCTTCAAATCCATGCAAAACAAATGGTTTAGCTACAAATACTTGTGATATACATTATTTAGCTACAACTGCATGCGAAACAAACGAGTTAGCTACAAATCCATGCGATACACATGATTCAGCTTCAAATCTATGCGATGTAGAAGGTTTAGCTTCAAATCCATGCCATACTCAAGATTTAGCTTCCAATCATTGAGATGTAGAAGGTTTAGCTTCAAATCCATACGAAACACATGATTTAGCTTCAAATCAATTCGAAGGACAAGGCATAGATTCAAATCCATGCGAAACAAATGATTTAGCTTCAAATGAATGCGAAGTAGAAGGCTTAGCTTCAAATCCATGCAAAACAAATGGTTTAGCTACAAATACTTGTGATATACGTCATTTAGCTACAATTGCATGCGAAACGAACGAGTTAGCTTCAAATCCATGCGAAACACATGATTTAGCTGCAAATCAATGCGATAAAGAAGGTATAGCTTCAAATCCATGCGAAACAAATGATATAGCTTCAAACACTTGGGGTGTAAGTGATATAGCTTCAAATGAAGACTAATCAATCGTGTTAGCTTCAAAATCCATGCGACACACATGATTTAGCTTCAAATCAATGCGATGTAGAAGGGTTAGCATCAAATCCATGCGAAGCAAATGATTTAGCATCAGATACTTCTGATATAACTGATAAAGATTCAAATGCAGGGGAAACAAACGAGTTAGCATCAAATCCATGCAAAACACATAATTTAGCTGCAAATCAATGCGATGTAGAAGGTTTAGATTCAAAACAATAAGAGGTAGAAGGATCAGCTTCAAATCCAAGCGACACATATGATTTAGCTTCATATACTTGCGATATAAGTGATATAGCTTCAAAAGCTGGAGGAACAAACGAGGAAGCTTCAATTCCATGCGAAACAAATGATTTAACTTCAAATCAAAGCGAAGTAGAAGGCTTAGCTTCAGATCCATGCGATACACAAGATTTAGCTTCAAATCAATGCGATGTAGTAGGTTCAGCATTAAATCCATGCGATATAAGTGACATAGCTTCAAAAGCTGGAGGAACAAACGAGGTGGCTTCAATTCCATGCGAAACAAATGGTTTAGCTTCAAATCAATGCGAAGTAGAAGGCGTAGCTTCAAATCCATGCGAAACAAATGGTTTAACTACAAATACTTGTGATATACATTATTTAGCTACAACTGCATGCGAAACAAACGAGTTAACTTCAAATCCATGCGAGGCACATGATTTAGCTTCAAATCCATGCGATGTAGAAGGTTCAGCTTCAAATCCATACGAAACACATGATTTAGCTTCAAATACTTGCGATATAAGTGATATAGCTTCGAATACAGGCGAAACGAACGAGTTAGCTTCAAATCCATGCGAAACACATGATTTATCTGCAAATCAATGCGATGGAGAAGGTTTACCTTCAAATCCATGCGAAACAAATGATATAGTTTCAAACACTTGTGGTGTAAGTGATATAGCTTCAAATGAAGGCTAATCAAACGAGTTAGCTTCAAAATCCACGCGATATACATGATTTAGCTTCAAATACTAGCGATATAAGTCATGTAGATTCAACTGCAGGCGAACCGAACGAGTTAGTTTCAAATCCATGCGATATAAGTGATATAGCTTCGAATACAGGCGAAACGAACGAGTTAGCTTCAAATCCATGCGAAACACATGATTTAGCTTCAAATCAATGCGATGTAGAAGGTTTAGCTTCAAATCCATGCAAAACAAGTGATTCATCTTCCAATTAATGCGAAGTAGAAGGCTTAGCTTCAAATCCATGCGAATCAAATGGTTTAGCTTCAAATACTTGTGATATACGTTATTTAGATTTAACTGCATGCGCAACGAACGAGTCAGCTTCAAATCGATGCGAAACACATGATTTAGCTGCAAATCAATGCGATGAAGAAGATTTAGCTTCAAATCCAATGCGAAACAAATGATATAGCTTCAAACACATGGGGTGTAAGTGATATAGCTTCAAATGAAGACTAATCAATCTTGTTAGCTTCAAAATCCATGCGATACACATGATTTAGCTTCAAATCAATGCGATGTAGAAGGTTTAGCTTCAAATCAATGCGATGTAGAAGGATTAGCTTCAAATCCATGCGAAACAAATGATTTAGCATCAGATACTTCTGATATAACTGATATAGCTTCAAATGCAGGGGAAACAAACGAGTTAGCATCAAACCCATGCAAAACACATGATTTAGCTGCAAATCAATGCGATGTAGAAGGTTTAGCTTCAAAACAATAAGAGGTAGAATGTTTAGCTTCAAATCAATAGAATGTAGAAGCTTTAGCTTCAAATCAATGCGATGTAGAAGGTTTAGCTTCAAATCCATACGAAACACATGATTTACCTTCAAATCAATTCGAAGGACAAGGCTTAGATTCAAATCCATGCGAAACAAATGATTTAGCTTCAGATGAATGCGAAGTAGAAGGCTCAGCTTCAAATCCATGCGACACATATGATTTAGCTTTAAATACTTGCGATATAAGTGACATAGTTTCAAATGGAGGCGAAACGAACGAGTTAGCTTCAAATCCATGCGAAACACATGATTTAGCTGCAAATCAATGTGATGTAGAAGGTTTAGCTTCAATTCCATGCGAGAAACATGATTTAGCTTCAAATCAATGCGATGTAGTAGGTTCAGCTTCAAATCCATGCTATATACATGCTTTATCTTCAAATCAATGCGATGTAGAAGGTTTAGCTTCAAATCCATGCGATACACAAGATTTAGCTTCAAATCAATGCAATGTAGTAGGTTCAACTTCAAATCCATGCGAAACATATGATGTAGCTTCAAATACTTGCGATATAAGTGATATAGCTTCAAAAGCTGTAGGAACAAACGAGGTAGCTTCAATTCCATGCTAAACACATGATTTAGCTTCAAACCAATGCGATGTAGAAGGTTTAGCTTCATATCCGCGCGAAACAATTGATTTACATTCAAATACTTGCGATGTAAGTAATATAGCTTCAAATGCAGGAGAGACAAATGAGTTAGCTTCAAATCCACGCGAAACACATGATTCAACTTCAAATCAATACGATGTAGAATGTTTAGCTTCAAATCCGCGCGAAACAAACGATTTAGCTTCACATACTTGCGATATAAGTGATATAGCTTCAAATGCAGGCGAAACGAACGAGTTAGCTTCAAATCCATGCGAAACACCTTGTATCTCTTCAAATCAATGCGAAATAGCAGACTTAGCTTCAAATCCATGCGAAACACATTATTTCGCTTCAAATGAATTGCGAAACACATGATTTAGCTGCAAATCAATGCGATGTAGAAGGTTTAGGTTCAAAACAATAAGAGGTAGAAGGTTTAGCTTCAAATCAATAGAATGTAGTAGGTTTAGCTTCAAATCAATGCGATGTAGAAGGTTTAGCTTCAAATCCATTCGAAACACAAGATTTAGCTTCAAATCAATTCGAAGGACAAGGCTTAGATTCAAATCCATGCGAAACACATGATTTAGCTGCAAATCAATGTGATGTAGAAGGTTTAGCTTCAAATCCATGCGATACACAAGATTTAGCTTCAAATCAATGCGATGTAGAAGGTTCAGCTTCAAATCCATGCGACACATATGATTTAGCTTCAAATACTTGCGATATAAGTGATATAGCTTGAAAAGCTGGAGGAACAAACGAGGTTGCTTCAATTCCATGCGAAACACATGATTTAGCTTCAAATCAATGCGAAGTAGAAGGCGTAGCTACAAATCCATGCAAAACAAATGATTTAGCTACGAATACTTGTGATATACATTATTTAGCTACAACTGCATGCGAAATAAACGAGATAGCTTCAAATCCATGCTATATACATGATTTAGCTTCAAATCAATGCGATGTAGAAGGTTTAGCTTCAAATCCATGCGATACACAAGATTTAGCTTCAAATCAATGCGATGTAGTAGGTTCAGCTTTAAATCCATGCGACACATTCGATTTAGCTTCAAATACTTGCGATATAAGTGATCTAGGTTCAAATACAGGCGAAACGAACGAGTTAGCTCCAAATCAATGCGAAACACATGATTCAGCTGCAAATCAATGCGATGTAGAAGGTTTAGCTTCAAATCCATGCGAAAAAAATTATTTAGCTGCAAATAGGTGCGAAGTAGAAGGCTTGGGTTCAAATCAATGCGATTCAAATGGTTCATCTTCAAATACTTGTGAAAGACATGATTTAGCTTCAACTGCATGCGAAACACATGATTTATCTTCCAATTAATGAGAAGTAGAAGGCTTATCTTCAAATCCATGCGAATCAAATGGTGTAGCTTCAAATACTTGTGATATACATTATTTAGCTACAACTGCATGCGAAACTAACGAGTTAGCTTCAAATCCATGCGCGACACATGATTTATCTTCTAATCAATGCGATGTAGAAGGTTTAGCTTCAAATCCACGCGAAACAAATGATTTAGCTTCAAACACTTGGGGTATAAGTGATATAGCTTCAAATGCAGACTAATCAAACGAGTTAGCTTCAAAATCCACGCGATACACATGATTTAGCTTCAAACACTTGCGATATAAGTGATGTAGATTCAACTGCAGGCTAAACGAACGAGTTAGCTTCAAATCCATGCGAAACACATGATTTAGGTGCAAATCAATGTGATGTAGAAGGTTTAGCTTCAAATCCATGCGATACACAAGATTTAGCTTCAAATCGATGCGATGTAGAAGGTTCAGCTTCAAATCCATGCGACACATATGATTTAGCTTCAAATACTTACGATATAAGTGATATAGCTTGAAAAGCTGTAGGAACAAACGAGGTAGCTTCAATTCCATGCGAGACACATGATGTAGCTTCAAATCAATGCGAAGTAGAAGGCGTAGCTTCAAATCCATACGAAACACATGATTTAGCTTCAAATCAATTCGAAGTCCAATGCTTAGATTCAAATCCACGCGAAACAAATGATTTAGCTTCAAAAGAATGCGAAGTAGAAGACTTAGCTTCAAAACCATGCAAAACATATGGTTTAGCTACCAATACTTGTGATATACATTATTTAGCTACAACTGCATGCGAAACGAACGAGTTAGCTTCAAATCCATGCGATACACATGATTTAGCTTCAAATCAATGCGATGTGAAAGGATTAGCTTCAAAGCCATGCGACACACAAGATTTAGCTTCAAATAAATGCGATGTAGAAGGTATAGCTTCAAATCCACGCGAAACAAATGAGTTAGCTTCAAACACTTGGGGTATAAGTGATATAGCTTCAAATGCAGACTAATCAAACGAGTTAGCTTCAAAATCCACGCAATACACATGATTTAGCTTCAATTACTTGCGATATAAGTGATGTAGGTTTAACTGCAGGCGAAACGAACGAGTTAGCTTCAAATCCATGCGAAACACATAATTTAGCTGCAAATCAATGTGATGTAGAAGGTTTAGCTTCAAATCCATGCGATACACAAGATTTAGATTCAAATCAATGCGATGTAGAAAGTTCAGCATCAAATCCATGCGACACATATGAATTAGCTTCAAGTACTTGCGATATAAGTGATATAGTTTCAAAAGCTGGAGGAACAAACGAGGAAGCTTCACTTCCATGCGAAACAAATGATTTAAATTCAAATCAATGCGAAGTAGAAGGCTTACCTTCAGATCCATGCGATATACAAGATTTAGCTTCAAAACAATTCGATGTAGTAGGTTCAGATTCAAATCCATGCAATATAAGTGATATAGCTTCAAAAGCTGGAGGAACAAACGAGGTTGCTTCAATTCCATGCGAAACATATGATTTAGCTTCAAATCAATGCGAAGTAGAAGGAGTAGCTTCAAATCCATGCAAAACAAATGGTTTAGCTACGAATACTTGTGATATAGATTATTTAGCTACAACTGCATGCGAAACTAACGAGTTAGCTTCAAATCCATGCGAAACTCACGATTTATCTTCAAATCAATGCGATGTAGAAAGTTTAGCTTCAAATCCATACGAAACACATGATTTAGCTTCAAATCAATTCGAAGGACAAGGCTTAGATTCAAATCCATGCGAAACAAGTGATTTAGCTTCAAATGAATGCGAAGTAGAAGGCTTAGCTTCAAATCCATGCAAAACAAATGGTTTAGCTACAAATACTTGTGATATACATTATTTAGCTACAACTGCATGCGAAACAAACGAGTTAGCTACAAATCCATGCGATACACATGATTCAGCTTCAAATCTATGCGATGTAGAAGGTTTAGCTTCAAATCCATGCCATACTCAAGATTTAGCTTCCAATCATTGAGATGTAGAAGGTTTAGCTTCAAATCCATACGAAACACATGATTTAGCTTCAAATCAATTCGAACGACAAGGCATAGATTCAAATCCATGCGAAACAAATGATTTAGCTTCAAATGAATGCGAAGTAGAAGGCTTAGCTTCAAATCCATGCAAAACAAATGGTTTAGCTACAAATACTTGTGATATACGTCATTTAGCTACAATTGCATGCGAAACGAACGAGTTAGCTTCAAATCCATGCGAAACACATGATTTAGCTGCAAATCAATGCGATAAAGAAGGTATAGCTTCAAATCCATGCGAAACAAATGATATAACTTCAAACACTTGGGGTGTAAGTGATATAGCTTCAAATGAAGACTAATCAATCGTGTTAGCTTCAAAATCCATGCGACACACATGATTTAGCTTCAAATCAATGCGATGTAGAAGGGTTAGCATCAAATCCATGCGAAACAAATGATTTAGCATCAGATACTTCTGATATAACTGATATAGCTTCAAATGCAGGGGAAACAAACGAGTTAGCATCAAACCCATGCAAAACACATGATTTAGCTGCAAATCAATGCGATGTAGAAGGTTTAGCTTCAAAACAATAAGAGGTAGAATGTTTAGCTTCAAATCAATAGAATGTAGAAGCTTTAGCTTCAAATCAATGCGATGTAGAAGGTTTAGCTTCAAATCCATACGAAACACATGATTTACCTTCAAATCAATTCGAAGGACAAGGCTTAGATTCAAATCCATGCGAAACAAATGATTTAGCTTCAGATGAATGCGAAGTAGAAGGCTCAGCTTCAAATCCATGCGACACATATGATTTAGCTTTAAATACTTGCGATATAAGTGACATAGTTTCAAATGGAGGCGAAACGAACGAGTTAGCTTCAAATCCATGCGAAACACATGATTTAGCTGCAAATCAATGTGATGTAGAAGGTTTAGCTTCAATTCCATGCGAGAAACATGATTTAGCTTCAAATCAATGCGATGTAGTAGGTTCAGCTTCAAATCCATGCTATATACATGCTTTATCTTCAAATCAATGCGATGTAGAAGGTTTAGCTTCAAATCCATGCGATACACAAGATTTAGCTTCAAATCAATGCAATGTAGTAGGTTCAACTTCAAATCCATGCGAAACATATGATGTAGCTTCAAATACTTGCGATATAAGTGATATAGCTTCAAAAGCTGTAGGAACAAACGAGGTAGCTTCAATTCCATGCTAAACACATGATTTAGCTTCAAACCAATGCGATGTAGAAGGTTTAGCTTCATATCCGCGCGAAACAATTGATTTACATTCAAATACTTGCGATATAAGTAATATAGCTTCAAATGCAGGAGAGACAAATGAGTTAGCTTCAAATCCACGCGAAACACATGATTCAACTTCAAATCAATACGATGTAGAATGTTTAGCTTCAAATCCGCGCGAAACAAACGATTTAGCTTCACATACTTGCGATATAAGTGATATAGCTTCAAATGCAGGCGAAACGAACGAGTTAGCTTCAAATCCATGCGAAACACCTTGTATCTCTTCAAATCAATGCGAAATAGCAGACTTAGCTTCAAATCCATGCGAAACACATTATTTCGCTTCAAATGAATTGCGAAACACATGATTTAGCTGCAAATCAATGCGATGTAGAAGGTTTAGGTTCAAAACAATAAGAGGTAGAAGGTTTAGCTTCAAATCAATAGAATGTAGTAGGTTTAGCTTCAAATCAATGCGATGTAGAAGGTTTAGCTTCAAATCCATTCGAAACACAAGATTTAGCTTCAAATCAATTCGAAGGACAAGGCTTAGATTCAAATCCATGCGAAACACATGATTTAGCTGCAAATCAATGTGATGTAGAAGGTTTAGCTTCAAATCCATGCGATACACAAGATTTAGCTTCAAATCAATGCGATGTAGAAGGTTCAGCTTCAAATCCATGCGACACATATGATTTAGCTTCAAATACTTGCGATATAAGTGATATAGCTTGAAAAGCTGGAGGAACAAACGAGGTTGCTTCAATTCCATGCGAAACACATGATTTAGCTTCAAATCAATGCGAAGTAGAAGGCGTAGCTACAAATCCATGCAAAACAAATGATTTAGCTACGAATACTTGTGATATACATTATTTAGCTACAACTGCATGCGAAATAAACGAGATAGCTTCAAATCCATGCTATATACATGATTTAGCTTCAAATCAATGCGATGTAGAAGGTTTAGCTTCAAATCCATGCGATACACAAGATTTAGCTTCAAATCAATGCGATGTAGTAGGTTCAGCTTTAAATCCATGCGACACATTCGATTTAGCTTCAAATACTTGCGATATAAGTGATCTAGGTTCAAATACAGGCGAAACGAACGAGTTAGCTCCAAATCAATGCGAAACACATGATTCAGCTGCAAATCAATGCGATGTAGAAGGTTTAGCTTCAAATCCATGCGAAAAAAATTATTTAGCTGCAAATAGGTGCGAAGTAGAAGGCTTGGGTTCAAATCAATGCGATTCAAATGGTTCATCTTCAAATACTTGTGAAAGACATGATTTAGCTTCAACTGCATGCGAAACACATGATTTAGCTGCAAATCAATGCGATGAAGAAGGTTTAGCTTCAAATCAATAAGAGGTAGAAGGTTCAGCTTCAAATCAATAGAATATAGAAGGTTTAGCTTCAAATCAATGCGATGTAGAAGGTTTAGCTTCAAATCCATACGAAACACATGATTTAGCTTCAAATCAATTCGAATGACAAGGCTTAGATTCAAATCCATGCAAAACAAATGGTTTAGCTACAAATACTTGTGATATACGTCATTTAGCTACAATTGCATGCGAAACGAACGAGTTAGCTTCAAATCCATGCGAAACACATGATTTAGCTGCAAATCAATGCGATAAAGAAGGTATAGCTTCAAATCCATGCGAAACAAATGATATAACTTCAAACACTTGGGGTGTAAGTGATATAGCTTCAAATGAAGACTAATCAATCGTGTTAGCTTCAAAATCCATGCGACACACATGATTTAGCTTCAAATCAATGCGATGTAGAAGGGTTAGCATCAAATCCATGCGAAACAAATGATTTAGCATCAGATACTTCTGATATAACTGATATAGCTTCAAATGCAGGGGAAACAAACGAGTTAGCATCAAACCCATGCAAAACACATGATTTAGCTGCAAATCAATGCGATGTAGAAGGTTTAGCTTCAAAACAATAAGAGGTAGAATGTTTAGCTTCAAATCAATAGAATGTAGAAGCTTTAGCTTCAAATCAATGCGATGTAGAAGGTTTAGCTTCAAATCCATACGAAACACATGATTTACCTTCAAATCAATTCGAAGGACAAGGCTTAGATTCAAATCCATGCGAAACAAATGATTTAGCTTCAGATGAATGCGAAGTAGAAGGCTCAGCTTCAAATCCATGCGACACATATGATTTAGCTTTAAATACTTGCGATATAAGTGACATAGTTTCAAATGGAGGCGAAACGAACGAGTTAGCTTCAAATCCATGCGAAACACATGATTTAGCTGCAAATCAATGTGATGTAGAAGGTTTAGCTTCAATTCCATGCGAGAAACATGATTTAGCTTCAAATCAATGCGATGTAGTAGGTTCAGCTTCAAATCCATGCTATATACATGCTTTATCTTCAAATCAATGCGATGTAGAAGGTTTAGCTTCAAATCCATGCGATACACAAGATTTAGCTTCAAATCAATGCAATGTAGTAGGTTCAACTTCAAATCCATGCGAAACATATGATGTAGCTTCAAATACTTGCGATATAAGTGATATAGCTTCAAAAGCTGTAGGAACAAACGAGGTAGCTTCAATTCCATGCTAAACACATGATTTAGCTTCAAACCAATGCGATGTAGAAGGTTTAGCTTCATATCCGCGCGAAACAATTGATTTACATTCAAATACTTGCGATATAAGTAATATAGCTTCAAATGCAGGAGAGACAAATGAGTTAGCTTCAAATCCACGCGAAACACATGATTCAACTTCAAATCAATACGATGTAGAATGTTTAGCTTCAAATCCGCGCGAAACAAACGATTTAGCTTCACATACTTGCGATATAAGTGATATAGCTTCAAATGCAGGCGAAACGAACGAGTTAGCTTCAAATCCATGCGAAACACCTTGTATCTCTTCAAATCAATGCGAAATAGCAGACTTAGCTTCAAATCCATGCGAAACACATTATTTCGCTTCAAATGAATTGCGAAACACATGATTTAGCTGCAAATCAATGCGATGTAGAAGGTTTAGGTTCAAAACAATAAGAGGTAGAAGGTTTAGCTTCAAATCAATAGAATGTAGTAGGTTTAGCTTCAAATCAATGCGATGTAGAAGGTTTAGCTTCAAATCCATTCGAAACACAAGATTTAGCTTCAAATCAATTCGAAGGACAAGGCTTAGATTCAAATCCATGCGAAACACATGATTTAGCTGCAAATCAATGTGATGTAGAAGGTTTAGCTTCAAATCCATGCGATACACAAGATTTAGCTTCAAATCAATGCGATGTAGAAGGTTCAGCTTCAAATCCATGCGACACATATGATTTAGCTTCAAATACTTGCGATATAAGTGATATAGCTTCAAAAGCTGTAGGAACAAACGAGCTAGCTTCAATTCCATGCGAGACACATGATTTAGCTTCAAATCAATGCGATGTAGAAGGTTCAGCTTCAAATCCATACGAAACACAGGATTTAGCTTCAAATCAATTCGAAGTACAATGCTTAGATTCAAATCCATGCGAAACAAATGATTTATCTTCCAATTAATGAGAAGTAGAAGGCTTATCTTCAAATCCATGCGAATCAAATGGTGTAGCTTCAAATACTTGTGATATACATTATTTAGCTACAACTGCATGCGAAACTAACGAGTTAGCTTCAAATCCATGCGCGACACATGATTTATCTTCTAATCAATGCGATGTAGAAGGTTTAGCTTCAAATCCACGCGAAACAAATGATTTAGCTTCAAACACTTGGGGTATAAGTGATATAGCTTCAAATGCAGACTAATCAAACGAGTTAGCTTCAAAATCCACGCGATACACATGATTTAGCTTCAAACACTTGCGATATAAGTGATGTAGATTCAATTGCAGGCTAAACGAACGAGTTAGCTTCAAATCCATGCGAAACACATGATTTAGCTGCAAATCAATGTGATGTAGAAGGTTTAGCTTCAAATCCATGCGATACACAAGATTTAGCTTCAAATCGATGCGATGTAGAAGGTTCAGCTTCAAATCCATGCGACACATATGATTTAGCTTCAAATACTTACGATATAAGTGATATAGCTTGAAAAGCTGTAGGAACAAACGAGGTAGCTTCAATTCCATGCGAGACACATGATGTAGCTTCAAATCAATGCGAAGTAGAAGGCGTAGCTTCAAATCCATACGAAACACATGATTTAGCTTCAAATCAATTCGAAGTCCAATGCTTAGATTCAAATCCACGCGAAACAAATGATTTAGCTTCAAAAGAATGCGAAGTAGAAGACTTAGCTTCAAAACCATGCAAAACATATGGTTTAGCTACCAATACTTGTGATATACATTATTTAGCTACAACTGCATGCGAAACGAACGAGTTAGCTTCAAATCCATGCGATACACATGATTTAGCTTCAAATCAATGCGATGTGAAAGGATTAGCTTCAAAGCCATGCGACACACAAGATTTAGCTTCAAATAAATGCGATGTAGAAGGTATAGCTTCAAATCCACGCGAAACAAATGAGTTAGCTTCAAACACTTGGGGTATAAGTGATATAGCTTCAAATGCAGACTAATCAAACGAGTTAGCTTCAAAATCCACGCAATACACATGATTTAGCTTCAATTACTTGCGATATAAGTGATGTAGGTTTAACTGCAGGCGAAACGAACGAGTTAGCTTCAAATCCATGCGAAACACATAATTTAGCTGCAAATCAATGTGATGTAGAAGGTTTAGCTTCAAATCCATGCGATACACAAGATTTAGATTCAAATCAATGCGATGTAGAAAGTTCAGCATCAAATCCATGCGACACATATGAATTAACTTCAAGTACTTGCGATATAAGTGATATAGTTTCAAAAGCTGGAGGAACAAACGAGGAAGCTTCACTTCCATGCGAAACAAATGATTTAGCTTCAAATCAATGCGAAGTAGAAGGAGTAGCTTCAAATCCATGCAAAACAAATGGTTTAGCTACGAATACTTGTGATATACATTATTTAGCTACAACTGCATGCGAAACTAACGAGTTAGCTTCAAATCCATGCGCGACACATGATTTAACTTCTAATCAATGCGATGTAGAAGGTTTAGCTTCAAATCCACGCGAAACAAATGATTTAGCTTCAAACACTTGGGGTATAAGTGATATAGCTTCAAATGCAGACTAATCAAACGAGTTAGCTTCAAAATCCACGCGATACACATGATTTAGCTTCAAACACTTGCGATATAAGTTATGTAGATTCAACTGCAGGCTACACGAACGAGTTAGCTTCAAATCCATGCGAAACACATGATTTAGCTGCAAATCAATGTGATGTAGAAGGTTTAGCTTCAAATCCATGCGATACACAAGATTTAGCTTCAAATCAATGCGATGTAGAAGGTTCAGCTTCAAACCCATGCGACACATATGATTTAGCTTCAAATACTTGCGATATAAGTGATATAGCTTCAAAAGCTGGAGGAACAAACGAGGAGGCTTCAATTCCATGCGAAACAAATGATTTAGCTTCAAATCAATGCGAAGTAGAAGGCGTAGCTTCAAATCCATGCGAAACAAATGGTTTAGCTACAAATACTTGTGATATAGATTATTTAGCTACAACTGCATGCGAAACTAACGAGTTAGCTTCAAATCCATGCGATACACATGATTTAGCTTCAAATGAATGCGATGTGGAAGCTTTAGCTTCAAATCCATGCGATACACAAGATTTAGCTTCCAATCAATGCGATGTAGTAGGTTCAGCTTCAAATCCATGCGACACATATGATTTAGCTTCAAATACTTGCGATATAAGTGATATAGCTTCAAAAGCTGTAGGAACAAACGAGGTAGCTTCAATTCCATGCGAGAAACATGATTTATATTCAAATCCATGCGAAACACATGATTTAGCTGCAAATCAATGTGATGTAGAAGGCTTAGCTTCAAATCCATGCGATACACACGATTTATCTTCAAATCAATGCGATGTAGAAGGTTCAGCTTCAAACCCATGCGACTCATATGATTTAGCTTCAAATACTTGCGATATAAGTGATATAGTTTCAAAAGCTGGAGGAACAAACGAGGAGGCTTCAAATCCATGCGAAACAAATGGTTTAGCTACAAATACTTGTGATATAGATTATTTAGCTACAACTGCATGCGAAACTAACGAGTTAGCTTCAAATCCATGCGAAACTCACGATTTATCTTCAAATCAATGCGATGTAGAAAGTTTAGCTTCAAATCCATACGAAACACATGATTTAGCTTCAAATCAATTCGAAGGACAAGGCTTAGATTCAAATCCATGCGAAACAAGTGATTTAGCTTCAAATGAATGCGAAGTAGAAGGCTTAGCTTCAAATCCATGCAAAACAAATGGTTTAGCTACAAATACTTGTGATATACATTATTTAGCTACAACTGCATGCGAAACAAACGAGTTAGCTACAAATCCATGCGATAAACATGATTCAGCTTCAAATCTATGCGATGTAGAAGGTTTAGCTTCAAATCCATGCCATACTCAAGATTTAGCTTCCAATCATTGAGATGTAGAAGGTTTAGCTTCAAATCCATACGAAACACATGATTTAGCTTCAAATCAATTCGAAGGACAAGGCTTAGATTCAAATCCATGCGAAACAAATGATTTAGCTTCAAATGAATGCGAAGTAGAAGGCTTAGCTTCAAATCCATGCAAAACAAATGGTTTAGCTACAAATACTTGTGATATACGTCATTTAGCTACAATTGCATGCGAAACGAACGAGTTAGCTTCAAAACCATGCGAAACACATGATTTAGCTGCAAATCAATGCGATAAAGAAGGTATAGCTTCAAATCCATGCGAAACAAATGATATAGCTTCAAACACTTGGGGTGTAAGTGATATAGCTTCAAATGAAGACTAATCAATCGTGTTAGCTTCAAAATCCATGCGACACACATGATTTAGCTTCAAATCAATGCGATGTAGAAGGGTTAGCATCAAATCCATGCGAAGCAAATGATTTAGCATCAGATACTTCTGATATAACTGATAAAGATTCAAATGCAGGGGAAACAAACGAGTTAGCATCAAATCCATGCAAAACACATAATTTAGCTGCAAATCAATGCGATGTAGAAGGTTTAGATTCAAAACAATAAGAGGTAGAAGGTTTAGCTTCAAATCAATAGAATGTAGAAGGTTTAGCTTCTAATCAATGCGATGTAGAAGGTTTAGCTTCAAATCCATGCGATAAACAAGATTTAGATTCTAATCAATGCGATGTAGAAGGATCAGCTTCAAATCCAAGCGACACATATGATTTAGCTTCATATACTTGCGATATAAGTGATATAGCGTCAAAAGCTGGAGGAACAAACGAGGAAGCTTCAATTCCATGCGAAACAAATGATTTAACTTCAAATCAATGCGAAGTAGAAGGCTTAGCTTCAGATCCATGCGATACACAAGATTTAGCTTCAAATCAATGCGATGTAGTAGGTTCAGCATTAAATCCATGCGATATAAGTGACATAGCTTCAAAAGCTGGAGGAACAAACGAGGTGGCTTCAATTCCATGCGAAACAAATGGTTTAGCTTCAAATCAATGCGAAGTAGAAGGCGTAGCTTCAAATCCATGCGAAACAAATGGTTTAACTACAAATACTTGTGATATACATTATTTAGCTACAACTGCATGCGAAACAAACGAGTTAACTTCAAATCCATGCGATGCACATGATTTAGCTTCAAATCAATGCGATGTAGAAGGTTCAGCTTCAAATCCATGCAAAACAAGTGATTTATCTTCCAATTAATGCGAAGTAGAAGGCTTAGCTTCAAATCCATGCGAATCAAATGGTTTAGCTTCAAATACTTGTGATATACGTTATTTAGATTTAACTGCATGCGCAACGAACGAGTTAGCTTCAAATCGATGCGAAACACATGATTTAGCTGCAAATCAATGCGATGTAGAAGGTTTAGCTTCAAAACAATAAGAGGTAGAATGTTTAGCTTCAAATCAATAGAATGTAGAAGCTTTAGCTTCAAATCAATGCGATGTAGAAGGTTTAGCTTCAAATCCATACGAAACACATGATTTACCTTCAAATCAATTCGAAGGACAAGGCTTAGATTCAAATCCATGCGAAACAAATGATTTAGCTTCAAATCAATACGATATAGAAGGTTTAGCTTCAAATCCATGCGATACACAAGATTTAGCTTCAAATCAATGCGATGTAGTAGGTTCAGCTTCAAATCCATGCTATATACATGCTTTATCTTCAAATCAATGCGATGTAGAAGGTTTAGCTTGAAATCCATGCGATACACAAGATTTAGCTTCAAATCAATGCAATGTAGTAGGTTCAACTTCAAATCCATGCGAAACATATGATGTAGCTTCAAATACTTGCGATATAAGTGATATAGCTTCAAAAGCTGTAGGAACAAACGAGGTAGCTTCAATTCCATGCTAAACACATGATTTAGCTTCAAACCAATGCGATGTAGAAGGTTTAGCTTCATATCCGCGCGAAACAAATGATTTACATTCAAATACTTGCGATATAAGTAATATAGCTTCAAATGCAGGAGAGACAAATGAGTTAGCTTCAAATCCGCGCGAAACAAACGATTTAGCTTCACATACTTGCGATATAAGTGATATAGCTTCAAATGCAGGCGAAACGAACGAGTTAGCTTCAAATCCATGCGAAACACCTTGTATCTCTTCAAATCAATGCGAAATAGCAGACTTAGCTTCAAATCCATGCGAAACACATTATTTCGCTTCAAATGAATTGCGAAACACATGATTTATCTGCAAATCAATGCGATGTAGAAGGTTTAGGTTCAAAACAATAAGAGGTAGAAGGTTTAGCTTCAAATCAATAGAATGTAGTAGGTTCAGCTTCAAATCAATGCGATGTAGAAGGTTTAGCTTCAAATCCATTCGAAACACAAGATTTAGCTTCAAATCAATTCGAAGGACAAGGCTTAGATTCAAATCCATGCGAAACACATGATTTAGCTGCAAATCAATGTGATGTAGAAGGTTTAGCTTCAAATCCATGCGATACACAAGATTTAGCTTCAAATCAATGCGATGTAGAAGGTTCAGCTTCAAATCCATGCGACACATATGATTTAGCTTCAAATACTTGCGATATAAGTGATATAGCTTGAAAAGCTGGAGGAACAAACGAGGTTGCTTCAATTCCATGCGAAACACATGATTTAGCTTCAAATCAATGCGAAGTAGAAGGCGTAGCTACAAATCCATGCAAAACAAATGGTTTAGCTACGAATACTTGTGATATACATTATTTAGCTACAACTGCATGCGAAATAAACGAGATAGCTTCAAATCCATGCTATATACATGATTTAGCTTCAAATCAATGCGATGTAGACGGTTTAGCTTCAAATCCATGCGATACACAAGATTTAGATTCAAATCAATGCGATGTAGTAGGTTCAGCTTTAAATCCATGCGACACATTCGATTTAGCTTCAAATACTTGCGATATAAGTGATATAGCTTCAAAAGCTGTAGGAACAACCGAGGTAGCTTCAATTCCATGCGAGAAACATGATTTAGCTTCAAATCAATGCGATGTAGTAGGTTCAGCTTCAAATCCATGCTATATACATGCTTTATCTTCAAATCAATGCGATGTAGAAGGTTTAGCTTCAAATCCATGCGATACACAAGATTTAGCTTCAAATCAATGCAATGTAGTAGGTTCAACTTCAAATCCATGCGAAACATATTATGTAGCTTCAAATACTTGCGATATAAGTGATATAGCTTCAAAAGCTGTAGGAACAAACGAGGTAGCTTCAATTCCATGCTAAACACATGATTTAGCTTCAAACCAATGCGATGTAGAAGGTTTAGCTTCATATCCGCGCGAAACAAACGATTTAGCTTCACATACTTGCGATATAAGTGATATAGCTTCAAATGCAGGCGAAACGAACGAGTTAGCTTCAAATCCATGCGAAACACCTTGTATCTCTTCAAATCAATGCGAAATAGCAGACTTAGCTTCAAATCCAAGCGAAACACATTATTTCGCTTCAAATGAATTGCGAAACACATGATTTAGCTGCAAATCAATGCGATGTAGAAGGTTTAGGTTCAAAACAATAAGAGGTAGAAGGTTTAGCTTCAAATCAATAGAATGTAGTAGGTTTAGCTTCAAATCAATGCGATGTAGAAGGTTTAGCTTCAAATCCATTCGAAACACAAGATTTAGCTTCAAATCAATTCGAAGGACAAGGCTTAGATTCAAATCCATGCGAAACACATGATTTAGCTGCAAATCAATGTGATGTAGAAGGTTTAGCTTCAAATCCATGCGATACACAAGATTTAGCTTCAAATCAATGCGATGTAGAAGGTTCAGCTTCAAATCCATGCGACACATATGATTTAGCTTCAAATACTTGTGATATAAGTGATATAGCTTGAAAAGCTGGAGGAACAAACGAGGTTGCTTCAATTCCATGCGAAACACATGATTTAGCTTCAAATCAATGCGAAGTAGAAGGCGTAGCTACAAATCCATGCAAAACAAATGGTTTAGCTACGAATACTTGTGATATACATTATTTAGCTACAACTGCATGCGAAATAAACGAGATAGCTTCAAATCCATGCTATATACATGATTTAGCTTCAAATCAATGCGATGTAGAAGGTTTAGCTTCAAATCCATGCGATACACAAGATTTAGCTTCAAATCAATGCGATGTAGTAGGTTCAGCTTTAAATCCATGCGACACATTCGATTTAGCTTCAAATACTTGCGATATAAGTGATATAGCTTCAAAAGCTGTAGGAACAACCGAGGTAGCTTCAATTCCATGCGAGAAACATGATTTAGCTTCAAATCAATGCGATGTAGAAGTTTTAGCTTCAAAACAATAAGAGGTAGAAGGTTTAGCTTCAAATCAATAGAATGTAGAAGGTTTAGCTTCAAATCAATGCGATGTAGAAGGTTTAGCTTCAAATCCATACGAAACACATGATTTAGCTTCAAATCAATTCGAAGGACAAGGCTTATATTCAAATCCATGCGAAACACATGATTTAGCTGCAAATCAATGTGATGTAGAAGGTTTAGCTTCAAATCCATGCGATACACAAGATTTAGCTTCAAATCAATGCGATGTAGAAGGTTCAGCTTCAAATCCATGCGACACATATGATTTAGCTTCAAATACTTGTGATATAAGTGATATAGCTTGAAAAGCTGGAGGAACAAACGAGTTAGCTTCAAATCCATGCGAAACACCTTGTATCTCTTCAAATCAATGCGAAATAGCAGACTTAGCTTCAAATCCAAGCGAAACACATTATTTCGCTTCAAATGAATTGCGAAACACATGATTTAGCTGCAAATCAATGCGATGTAGAAGGTTTAGGTTCAAAACAATAAGAGGTAGAAGGTTTAGCTTCAAATCAATAGAATGTAGTAGGTTTAGCTTCAAATCAATGCGATGTAGAAGGTTTAGCTTCAAATCCATTCGAAACACAAGATTTAGCTTCAAATCAATTCGAAGGACAAGGCTTAGATTCAAATCCATGCGAAACACATGATTTAGCTGCAAATCAATGTGATGTAGAAGGTTTAGCTTCAAATCCATGCGATACACAAGATTTAGCTTCAAATCAATGCGATGTAGAAGGTTCAGCTTCAAATCCATGCGACACATATGATTTAGCTTCAAATACTTGTGATATAAGTGATATAGCTTGAAAAGCTGGAGGAACAAACGAGGTTGCTTCAATTCCATGCGAAACACATGATTTAGCTTCAAATCAATGCGAAGTAGAAGGCGTAGCTACAAATCCATGCAAAACAAATGGTTTAGCTACGAATACTTGTGATATACATTATTTAGCTACAACTGCATGCGAAATAAACGAGATAGCTTCAAATCCATGCTATATACATGATTTAGCTTCAAATCAATGCGATGTAGAAGGTTTAGCTTCAAATCCATGCGATACACAAGATTTAGCTTCAAATCAATGCGATGTAGTAGGTTCAGCTTTAAATCCATGCGACACATTCGATTTAGCTTCAAATACTTGCGATATAAGTGATATAGCTTCAAAAGCTGTAGGAACAACCGAGGTAGCTTCAATTCCATGCGAGAAACATGATTTAGCTTCAAATCAATGCGATGTAGAAGTTTTAGCTTCAAAACAATAAGAGGTAGAAGGTTTAGCTTCAAATCAATAGAATGTAGAAGGTTTAGCTTCAAATCAATGCGATGTAGAAGGTTTAGCTTCAAATCCATACGAAACACATGATTTAGCTTCAAATCAATTCGAAGGACAAGGCTTATATTCAAATCCATGCGAAACAAATAATTTAGCTTCAAATCAATGCGATGTAGAAGGTTTAGCTTCAAATCCATGCGATACACATGATTTAGCTTCAAATACTTGCGATATAAGTGATCTAGCTTCAAATACAGGCGAAACGAACGAGTTAGCTCCAAATCAATGCGAAACACATGATTCAGCTGCAAATAAATGCGATGTAGAAGGTTTAGCTTCAAATCCATGCGAAAAAAATTATTTAGCTGCAAATAGGTGCGAAGTAGAAGGCTTGGGTTCAAATCAATGCGATTCAAATGGTTCATCTTCAAATACTTGTGAAAGACATGATTTAGCTTCAAATCCATGCGAAACACATAATTTAGCTGCAAATCAATGTGATGTAGAAGGTTTAGCTTCAAATCCATGCGATACACAAGATTTAGATTCAAATCAATGCGATGTAGAAAGTTCAGCATCAAATCCATGCGACACATATGAATTAGCTTCAAGTACTTGCGATATAAGTGATATAGCTTCAAAAGCTGGAGGAACAAACGAGGAAGCTTCACTTCCATGCGAAACAAATGATTTAAATTCAAATCAATGCGAAGTAGAAGGCTTACCTTCAGATCCATGCGATATACAAGATTTAGCTTCAAATCAATTCGATGTAGTAGGTTCAGATTCAAATCCATGCAATATAAGTGATATAGCTTCAAAAGCTGGAGGAACAAACGAGGTTGCTTCAATTCCATGCGAAACATATGATTTAGCTTCAAGTCAATGCGAAGTAGAAGGAGTAGCTTCAAATCCATGCAAAACAAATGGTTTAGCTACGAATACTTGTGATATACATTATTTAGCTACAACTGCATGCGAAACTAACGAGTTAGCTTCAAATCCATGCGCGACACATGATTTAACTTCTAATCAATGCGATGTAGAAGGTTTAGCTTCAAATCCACGCGAAACAAATGATTTAGCTTCAAACACTTGGGGTATAAGTGATATAGCTTCAAATGCAGACTAATCAAACGAGTTAGCTTCAAAATCCACGCGATACACATGATTTAGCTTCAAACACTTGCGATATAAGTGATGTAGATTCAACTGCAGGCTACACGAACGAGTTAGCTGCAAATCCATGCGAAACACATGATTTAGCTGCAAATCAATGTGATGTAGAAGGTTTAGCTTCAAATCCATGCGATACACAAGATTTAGCTTCAAATCAGTGCGATGTAGAAGGTTCAGCTTCAAATCCATGCGACACATATGATTTAGCTTCAAATACTTGCGATATAAGTGATATAGCTTGAAAAGCTGTAGGAACAAACGAGGTAGCTTCAATTCCATGCGAGACACATGATGTAGCTTCAAATCAATGCGAAGTAGAAGGCGTAGCTTCAAATCCATACGAAACACATGATTTAGCTTCAAATCAATTCGAAGTCCAATGCTTAGATTCAAAACCACGCGAAACAAATGATTTAGCTTCAAAAGAATGCGAAGTAGAAGACTTAGCTTCAAAACCATGCAAAACAAATGGTTTAGCTACCAATACTTGTGATATACATTATTTAGCTACAACTGCATGCGAAACGAACGAGTTAGCTTCAAATCCATGCGAAACACATGATTTAGCTTCAAATCAATGCGATGTGAAAGGTTTAGCTTCAAATCCATGCGACACATATGAATTAGCATCAAGTACTTGCGATATAAGTGATATAGCTTCAAAAGCTGGAGGAACAAACGAGGAAGCTTCAATTCCATGCGAAACAAATGATTTAAATTCAAATCAATGCGAAGTAGAAGGCTTAGCTTCAGATCCATGCGATATACAAGATTTAGCTTCAAATCAATTCGATGTAGTATGTTCAGCTTCAAATCCATGCGATATAAGTGATATAGCTTCAAAAGCTGGAGGAACAAACGAGGTAGCTCCAATTCCATGCGAAACAAATGATTTAGCTTCAAATCAATGCGAAGTAGAAGGCTTAGCTTCAAATCCATGCGATGTAGAAGGTTTAGCTTCATATCAATAAGAGGTAGAAGGTTTAGCTTCAAATCAATAGAATATAGTAGGTTTAGCTTCAAATCAATAGAATATAGTGGGTTTAGCTTCAAATCAATGCGATGTAGAAGGTTTAGCTTCAAATTCATACGAAGCAAATGATTTAGCTTCAAATGAATGCGAAGTAGAAGGCTTAGCTTCAAATCCATGCAAAACAAATGGTTTAGCTACAAATACTTGTGATATACACCATTTAGCTACAACTGCATGCGAAACGAACGAATTAGCTTCAAATCCATGCGATTCACATGATTTAGCTTCAAATCAATGCGATGTAGAAGGTTTAGCTTCAAATCCATGCGATACACAAGATTTAGCTTCAAATCAATGCGATGTAGTAGGTTCAGCTTCAAATCCATGCGACACATATGATTTAGCTTCAAATACTTGCGATATAAGTGATATAGCTTCAAAAGCTGCAGGAACAAACGAGGTAGTTTCAATTCCATGCGAGACACATGATTTAGCTTCAAATCAATGCGATGTAGAAGGTTTAGCTTCAAATTCAAGCGTAACACATGATTTAGCTTCAAATACTTGCGATATAAGTGATATAGCTTCGAATACAGGAGAAACGAACGAGTTAGCTTCAAATCCATGCGAAACACATGAGTCAGCTGCAAATCAATTCAATGTAGAAGGTTTAGCTTCAAATCCATGAGAAACACATTATTTAGCTGCAAATCAGTGCGAAGTAGTAGGCTCGGGTTCAAATCAATGCAATTCAAATGGTTCATATTCAAATACCTGTGAAAGACATGACTTAGCTTCAACTGCATGCGAAACACATGATTTAGCTTCAAATCAATGCGATGTAGAAGGTTTAGCTTCAAATCCATGCAAAACACGTGATTTATCTTCCAATTAATGCGAAGTAGAAGGCTTATCTTCAAATCCATGCGAATCAAATGGTGTAGCTTCAAATACTTGTGATATACGTTATTTAGATTTAACTGCATGCGCAACGAACGAGTTAGCTTCAAATCCATGCGCGACACATGATTTAACTTCTAATCAATGCGATGTAGAAGGTTTAGCTTCAAATCCACGCGAAACAAATGATTTAGCTTCAAACACTTGGGGTATAAGTGATATAGCTTCAAATGCAGACTAATCAAACGAGTTAGCTTCAAAATCCACACGATACACATGATTTAGCTTCAAATCAATGTGATGTAGAAGGTTCAGCTTCAAATCCATACGAAACACATGATTTAGTTTCAAATCAATTCGAAGTACAATGCTTAGATTCAAATCCATGCGAAACAAATGCTTTAGCTTCAAATGAATGCGAAGTAGAAGGCTTAGCTTCAAATCCATGCAAAACAAATGATTTAGCTTCAAACACTTGGGGTATAAGTGATATAGCTTCAAATGCAGACTAATGAAACAAGTTAGCTTCAAAATCCACGCGATATACATGATTTAGCTTCAAATACTTGCGATATTAGTGATGCAGGTTCAACTGCAGGCGAACCGAACGAGTTAACTTCAGATCCATGCGAAACACATGATTTAGCTTCAAATGCTAGCGATATAAGTGATGTAGATTCAACTGCAGGCGAAACGAACGAGTTAGCTTCAAATCCATGCGACACACATGATTTAGCTGCAAATCAATGCGATGTAGAAGGTTTAGCTTCAAAACAATAAGAGGTAGAAGGTTTAGCTTCAAATCAATAGAATGTACAAGGTTTAGCTTCAAATCAATGCGATGTAGAAGGTTTAGCTTCAAATCCATACGAAACACAATATTTAGCTTCAAATCAATTCGAAGGACAAGGCTTAGATTCAAATCCATGCGAAACAAATGATTATGCTTCAAATCAATGCGATGTAGAAGGTTTAGCTTCAAATCCGTGCGATTCACAAGATTTAGCTTCAAATCAATGCGATGTAGTAGGTTCAGCTTCAAATCCATGCGGCACATATGATTTAGCTTCAAATACTTGCGATATAAGTGATATAGTTTCAAATGGAGGCGAAACGAACGAGTTTGCTTCAAAACCATGCGAAACACATGATTTTGCTGCAAATCAATGCGATGTAGAAGGTCTAGCTTCAAATCCATGCGATGCACTAGATTTAGCTTCAAATCAATGCGATGTAGAAGGCTTAGCTTCAAATTCATGCGAAACAAATGGTTTAGCTACAAATACTTGTGATATACATTATTTAGCTACAACTGCATGCGAAACAAACGAGTTAGCATCAAATCCAGGCAAAACAAATGATTTAGCACAGGAACTTGCGACATGAGAGATATAGCTTCAAATGTAGGGGAAACAAACGTGTTAGCTCCAATTCTATGCGAAGCAAATGATTTAGCTACAAATACTCGTGATATACATTATGTACCTACAACTGTTTGCGAAACAAACGAGTTAGCTTCAAATCCATGCGAAACACATAATTTAGCCTGCAAATCAATGCGATGTAGAAGGTTTAGCTTCAAATCCATGCGATACAAAAGTTTTAGCTCCAAATCAATGCGATGAAGTAGGTTCAGCTTCAAATCCATGCGACACATATGATTTAGCATCAAATACTTGCGATATAAGTGATATAGCTTCAAAAGCTAGTGGAACAAACGAGGTAGCTTCAATTCAATGCGAAACAAATGATTTAGCTTCAAATCAATGCGAAGTAGAAGGCTTAGCTTCAAATTCATGCGAAACAAATGGTTTAGCTACAAATACTTGTGATATACATTATTTAGCTACAACTGCATGCGAAACAAACGAGTTAGCATCAAATCCATGCGACACACATGATTGAGCTTCAAATCAATGCGATGTAGATGGTTTGCTTCAAATCCATGCGATACACAAGATTTAGCTTAAAATCAATGCGGTGTAGTAGGTTCAGCTTCAAATCCATGCGATAAAAGTGATATAGCTTCAAAAGCAGGAGGAACAAATGAGGTAGCTTCAATTCAATGCGAAACGAATGATTTAGCTTCAAATCAATGCGAAGTAGAAGGCGTAGCTTCAAATCCATGCGAAACAAATGGTTTAGCTACAAATACTTGTGATATACATTATTTAGCTACAACTGCATGCGAAACTAACGAGTTAGTTTCAAATCCATGCGAAACACATTATTTAGCTGCAAATCAGTGCGATGTAGTAGGTTCAGCTTCAAATCCATGCGGCACATATGATTTAGCTTCAAATACTTGCGATATAAGTGATATAGCTTCAAAAGCTGGAGGAACAAACGAGGTGGCTTCAATTCCATGCGAAAGTAATGATTTAGCTTTAAATCAATGCGAAGTAGAAGGCGTAGCTTCAAATCCATGCGAAACAGATGGTTTAGCTACAAATACTTGTGATATACATTATTTAGCTACGACTGCATGCGAAACCAACGATTTAGCTTCAAATCCATGCGAAACACACGATTTGTCTTCAAATCAATGCGATGTAGAAGGTTTAGCTTCAAATCAATAAGAGGTAGATGGTTTAGCTTTAAATCAATAGAATATAGAAGGTTTAGCTTCAAATAAATGCGATGTAGAAGGTTTAGCCTCAAATCCATACGACACACATGATTTAGATTCAAATCAATTCGAAGGACAAGGCTTAGATTCAAATCCATGCGATACAAATGATTTAGCTTCAAATGAATGCGAAGTAGAAGGCTTAGCTTCAAATCCATGCAAAACAAATGGTTTAGCTACAAATACTTGTGATATACATTATTTAGCTACAACTACATACGAAAAAAAAGAGTTAGCTTCAAATCCATGCGATACACATGATTTAGCTTCAAATCAATGCGATGTAGAAGGTTTAGCTTCAAATCCACGCGAAACAAATGATTTAGCTTCAACACTTTGGGTATAAATGATGTAGGTTCAACTGGAGGCGAAACGAACGAGTTAGCTTCAAATCCATGCGAAACACATGATTTAGCTTCAAATGAATGTGATTTAGAAGGTTTAGCTTCAAATCCATGCGATACACAAGATTTAGCTTCAAATCAATGCGATGTAGTAGGTTCAGCTTCAAATCCATGCGACACATATGATTTAGCTCAAATACTTGCGATATAAGTGATATAGCTTCAAAAGCTGCAGGAACAAACGAGGTAGCTTCAATTCCATGCGAGACACATGATTTAGCTTCAAATAAAAGCGAAGTAGAAGGCGTAGCTTCAAATCCATGCGAATCAAATAGTTTAGCTACAAATACTTGTGATATACATTATTTAGCTACAACTGCAAGCGAAACGAACGAGTTAGCTTCAAATCCATGCGAAACACGATTTAGCTTCAAATCAATGCGATGTAGAATGTTTAGCTTCAAATCCAAGCGAAACACATGATTTAGCTTCAAATACTTGCGATATAAGTGATCTAGCTTCAAATACAGGCGAAAAGAAAGAGTTAGCTTCAAATCCATGCGAAACACATGATTCAAATGCAAATCAATGCGAAGTTGAAGGTTTAGCTTCAAATCCATGCCAAACACATGATTTAGATTCAAATCCATGGGATGTAGAAGGTTTAGCTTCAAATCCATGCGAAACACATTATTTAGCTGCAAATCAGTGCGATGTAGTAGGTTCAGCTTCAAATCCATGCGGCACATATGATTTAGCTTCAAATACTTGCGATATAAGTGATAGAGTTTCAAATGGAGGCGAAACGAACGAGTTAGCTTCAAATTCATGCGAAACACATGATTTAGCTGCAAATCAATGCGATGTAGAAGGTTTAGCTTCAAATCCATGCGATACACTAGATTTTGCTTCAAATCAATGCGATGTAGAAGGTTCTGCTTCAAATCCATACGACACATATGATTTAGCTTCAAATACTTGCGATATAAGTGATATAGCTTCAAAAGCTAGAGGAACAAACGAGGTAGCTTCAATTCCTTGCGAAACAAATGATTTAGCTTCAAATCAATGCGAAGTGGTAAGCTTAGCTTCAAATTCGTGCGAAGCAAATGGTTTAGCTACAAATACTTGTGATATACATTATTTAGCTACAGCTGCATGCGAAACAAACGAGTTAGCATCAAATCCATGCGAAACACATGATTAAGCTTCAAATTAATGCGATGTAGATGGTTTGCTTCAAATCCATGCGATACACAAGATTTAGCTTCAAATCAATGCGATGTAGTAGGTTCAGCTTCAAATCCATGCGATATAAGTGATATAGCTTCAAAAGCAAGAGGAACAAACGAGTTAGCTTCAAATCCATGCGAAACACACGATTTATCTTCAAATCAATGCGATGTCGAAGGTTTAGCTTCAAATCAATAAGAGGTAGAAGTTTTAGCTTCAAATCAATGCGATGTAGAAGGTTTAGCTTCAAATCCTTACGAAACACATGATTAAGCTTGAAATCAATTCGAAGGACATGGATTAGATTCAAATCCATACGAAACAAATGATTTTGCTTCAAATGAATGCGAAGTAGAAGGCTCAGCATCAAATCCATGCGAAGTAGAAGGCTCAGCATCAAATCCATGCGAAACACATGATTAAGATTCACATCAAAGCGATGTAGATGGTTTGCTTCAAATCCATGCGATACACAAGATTTAGCTTCAAGTCAATGCGATGTAGTAGGTTCAGCTTCAAATCCATCCGATATAAGTGATATAGCTTCAAAAGCAGGAGGATCAAACTAGGTAGCTTCAATTCCATGCGAAACAAATGATTTAGCTTCAAATCAATGCGAAGTAGAATTTTTAGCTTCAAATCCATGCGAAACACATGATTTAGCTTCAAATACTTGCGATATAAGTGATCTAGCTTCAAATACAGGCGAAACGAACGAGTTAGCTTCAAATCCATGCCAAACACATGATTTAGATTCAAATCCATGGGATGTAGAAGGTTTAGCTTCAAATCCATGCGAAACACATTATTTAGCTGCAAATCAGTGCGATGTAGTAGGTTCAGCTTCAAATCCATGCGGCACATATGATTTAGCTTCAAATACTTGCGATATAAGTGATAGAGTTTCAAATGGAGGCGAAACGAACGAGTTAGCTTCAAATTCATGCGAAACACATGATTTAGCTGCAAATCAATGCGATGTAGAAGGTTTAGCTTCAAATCCATCCGATATAAGTGATATAGCTTCAAAAGCAGGAGGATCAAACTAGGTAGCTTCAATTCCATGCGAAACAAATGATTTAGCTTCAAATCAATGCGAAGTAGAATGTTTAGCTTCAAATCCATGCGAAACACATGATTTAGCTTCAAATACTTGCGATATAAGTGATCTAGCTTCAAATACAGGCGAAACGAACGAGTTAGCTTCAAATCCATGCCAAACACATGATTTAGATTCAAATCCATGGGATGTAGAAGGTTTAGCTTCAAATCCATGCGAAACACATTATTTAGCTGCAAATCAGTGCGATGTAGTAGGTTCAGCTTCAAATCCATGCGACACATATGATTTAGCTCAAATACTTGCGATATAAGTGATATAGCTTCAAAAGCTGTAGGAACAAACGAGGTAGCTTCAATTCCATGCAGACACATGATTTAGCTTCAAATCAATGCGATGTAGAAGGTTTAGCTTCAAGTCCAAGCGTAACACATGATTTAGCTTCAAATACTTGCGATATAAGTGATATAGCTTCGAATACAGGCGAAACGAACATGCTAGCTTCAAATCCATGCGAAACACATGATTCAGCTGCAATTCAATGCGATGTAGAAGGTTTAGCTTCAAATCCATGCGAAACACATTATTTAGCTGCAAATCAGTGCGAAGTAGAAGGCTCGGGTTCAAATCAATGTGATTCAAATGGTTCATCTTCAAATACTTCTGAATGACATGATTTAGCTTCAACCTCATGCGAAACACATGATTTAGCTTCAAATAAATGCGATGTAGAAGGTTTAGCTTCAAATCCATGAGAAACACATTATTTAGCTGCAAATCAGTGCGAAGTAGTAGGCACGGGTTCAAATCAATGCAATTCAAATGGTTCATATTCAAATACTTGTGAAAGACATGACTTAGCTTCAACTGCATGCGAAACACATGATTTAGCTTCAAATCAATGCGATGTAGACGGTTTAGCTTCAAATCCATGCAAAACACGTGATTTATCTTCCAATTAATGCGAAGTAGAAGGCTTAGCTTCAGATCCATGCGATATACAAGATTTAGCTTCAAATCAATTCGATGTAGTAGGTTCAGCTTCAAATCCATGCGATATAAGCGATATAGCTTCAAAAGCTGGAGGAACAAACGAGGTTGCTTCAATTCCATGCGAAACATATGATTTAGCTTCAAATCAATGCGAAGTAGAAGAAGTAGCTTCAAATCCATGCAAAACAAATGGTTTAGCTACGAATACTTGTGATATACATTATTTAGCTACAACTGCATGCGAAACTAACGAGTTAGCTTCAAATCCATGCGCGACACATGATTTAACTTCTAATCAATGCGATGTAGAAGGTTTAGCTTCAAATCCACGCGAAACAAATGATTTAGCTTCAAACACTTGGGGTATAAGTGATATAGCTTCAAATGCAGACTAATCAAACGAGTTAGCTTCAAAATCCACGCGATACACATGATTTAGCTTCAAACACTTGCGATATAAGTGATGTAGATTCAACTGCAGGCTACACGAACGAGTTAGCTTCAAATCCATGCGAAACACATGATTTAGCTGCAAATCAATGTGATGTAGAAGGTTTAGCTTCAAATCCATGCGATACACAAGATTTAGCTTCAAATCAATGCGATGTAGAAGGTTCAGCTTCAAATCCATGCGACACATATGATTTAGCTTCAAATACTTGCGATATAAGTGATATAGCTTGAAAAGCTGTAGGAACAAACGAGGTAGCTTCAATTCCATGCGAGATACATGATGTAGCTTCAAATCAATGCGAAGTAGAAGGCGTAGCTTCAAATCCATACGAAACACATGATTTAGCTTCAAATCAATTCGAAGTCCAATGCTTAGATTCAAAACCACGCGAAACAAATGATTTAGCTTCAAAAGAATGCGAAGTAGAAGACTTAGCTTCAAAACCATGCAAAACAAATGGTTTAGCTACCAATACTTGTGATATACATTATTTAGCTACAACTGCATGCGAAACGAACGAGTTAGCTTCAAATCCATGCGAAACACATGATTTAGCTTCAAATCAATGCGATGTAGAAGGTTTAGCTTCAAATCCATGCGAAACAAATGATATAGTTTCAAACACTTGGGGTGTAAGTGATATAGCTTCAAATGAAGACTAATCAATCGTGTTAGCTTCAAAATCCATGCGATACGCATGATTTAGCTTCAAATCAATGCGACGTAGAAGGTTTAGCTTCAAATCCATGCGAAACAAATGATTTAGCATCAGATACTTCTGATATAACTGATATAGCTTCAAATGCAGGGGAAACAAACGAGTTAGCATCAAATCCATGCAAAACACATGATTTAGCTGCAAATCAATGCGTTGTAGAAGGATTAGCTTCAAATCCATGCGAAACACATTATTTAGCTGCAAATCAGTGCGAAGTAGAAGGCTCGGGTTCAAATCAATGCAATTCAAATGGTTCATCTTCAAATACATGTGAAAGACATGATTTAGCTTCAACTGCATGCGAAACACATGATTTAGCTTCAAATCAATGCGAAACACATGATTTAGCTTCAAATCAATGCGATGTAGAAGGTTTAGCTTCAAATCCATGCAAAACACGTGATTTATCTTCCAATTAATGCGAAGTAGAAGGCTTAGCTTCAAATCCATGCGAATCATATGGTTTAGCTACAAATACTTGTGATATTCATTATTTAGCTACAACTGCATGCGAAACTAACGAGTTAGCTTCAAATCCATGCGAAACACATGATTAATCTTCAAATCAATGCGATGTAGAAAGTTTAGCTTCAATTCAATAAGAGGTAGAAGGTTTAGCTTCAAATCAATAGAATATAGAAAGTTTAGCTTCAAATTGTGGCGGACCAGACATAAAAAGACACGTCCTTCAAAAGCGGGGTGTACACATGCCTTTTTCGGGTTTTCTCGACGCAAGGCGTACACCCCGTAATAAAACAATAAAAACGTTGGGACACAGCTTCGGACCATAGGTCCCGGATCACCCCGGTCGGAAAATCTTCGGGAAAGGCCTTCGCCCTTCCCGAGGACTTTCCCTTACCAATTTCAAGGACTTTCCCTACCAATAAATACGAGGACCTCTCGACCGAGAGAAGTCAGTTAGCAAGTTTTCCTCCGACTCTCAACGTGTCCATATTTCTGTATCATCCGTCACTCGTTTACCGTTACCTTCTACACACTGTACCTCATCGCCTTTGTTACAAGTTATATTAAAGTTCTCGTTATATAAAAACCAAAAAAACTCTCGGATTATTTTATACAAACCGTCGCAGTAACCCCTGCGACAAACTGGTGACCCCGACGTGATCCGAGAGTACCGCGAGTGCGTGATAACCGAGAACTTAGTAACTCTTAGTGACATCTCGTTCGGCAACATACGAACTTCGCGATCCGAGTGGTGTTATACAAACAGTGTGAACTTTATTTTTTTAATTCATACGAAATGACGGACGCCAGCCCCATCCAAACTACCGCCACCGGTGTAGAGGTAAATTAAATTAATATACGCGTACCTAACTTCACACCTGAGGTACCAGCTATGTGGTTTGCACAACTGGAAGGACAGTTTCTCATAGCGGGAATAAAATGCGAGAATAAAAAGTTCTGGTACACAGCCTCGAACTTGGAAACCAAGTATGCAACCGAGGTACAGGATCTAATTATCAACCCGCCAGCTGAAAATCCCTTCAAAATTTTGAAAGAGACGCTCATATCGCGCCTCTCGCAGTCGAACGAATCGCGTCTTCAGCGACTCCTGGAGCGAGAAGAAATGGGGGACCGGAAACCTTCACAGTTTTTGCGGTACCTAAGGGGGCTGGAAAATTCAGTGCCGGACAATATAGTTCGAACTATATGTCTCAACCGGTTGCCGACGCATGTACGAGCAATCCTCGCTACGCACACGGATACGACGTTGGAGAAACTCGGCCTACTCGCCGACCAAATAGTGGAACTCGCACCGAGAGCACATGTAGCCAGCATCGACAGGACACCCGCCCCAGACAACAATTTGGCGCAGCAAGTAGAAGCTTTAACGCGTCAAGTAGCCACGCTGACAGCAATATTAAACGAAAGAGAAGCCCGAACACGCACTAAAAACTTCACGCGAGGCAGATCACGGCAACGTAGCCATAGTCGTGGTAAGCAAGGTATGTGTTGGTACCACGCACGCTTCGCGGATAAAGCCATAAAATGCATTTCTCCGTGCACCGCGAATCCGGGAAACTCAAATCCTCGTCAATAATCGCGGCAACATATGACGAGTTCCCTACAAGCCGCCTTTTTATCACTGAAAAAGCGTCAAGGATTCAATACCTTATTGATACTGGCGCGGACGTGAGCGTTTACCCTCGGACGTACTTATCGACGAACCCGCCGCGCTCAAATTACGAAATGTTTGCGGCAAACGGTACAAGGATCCCCACATACGGGACAATTACGCTGAGAGTCGACTTCGATCTACGTCGCGAGTTAATATGGCGATTTATTGTAGCGGATATCGCTAAACCAATCATCGGCGCGGATTTCCTAGGTCATTTTGGGTTACTCGTCGACATCAAAAACAGATGTTTAGTCGATGGCACAACATCGCGAACTACGCAAGGCTCAATAGTACGGGACAAATTTGTCACAATCAAGACAATTCACGGCGATACGCAATATCACGCCTTACTTTCACGATACAGTGAAATAACACATCCCGCGGGTACGCCTAGCGCTGCAAAACACAGTATCGAGCACCATATTGAAACGACCCCCGGAACGCCTATCTCTCACAAAGTCTGACAACTCGCACCGGACCGCTATAAAGCAGCAAAAGCGGAATTTGACCTGCTGCTCAAGCAAGGGATTATTCGACCTTCTAAGAGCCCATGGTCATCACCGTTGCACATGGTCACGAAAAAAAACGGAGAATGGCGCCCTTGCGTAGACTACCGCGAGTTGAATAAACGAACAATTCCGAATAGATATCCCATACGACGCATCGAAGATTTCTCACAAAATCTACACGGGAAAACAATCTTCTCAACCATCGACCTCGTGCGCGCTTACCACCAGATACCGATAGCTGCGGAGGATATTCCAAAAACCGCCGTAATTACACCTTTTGGTTTATTTGAATATTTATACGGACCCTTCGGCCTTTGCGAGATAGCTCAAACTTTTCAGAGATTCATAGACGTAGTTACGCGAGGTTTGGATTTCGTCTTCGCCTATCTCGACGATTTTTTAATAGCTTCCGCAAACCCGAGCGAACCTCTGCAACACCTCGAGATTATCCTCAAAAGATTGAAGGAATATGGCATTGTCATAAACCCAAGCAAATGCGTATTCGGAGACTCTCAGGTCAAATTTCTCGGCTACCAGGTAGACGAGAAGGGAACTCGCCCACCCGAACATAAGGTCGACGCCGTAAAAAACTTCCCTCAGCCGACAACCGTAAAACAATTACGCCGTTTCCTTGGGATGGTTAACTTCTACCGTCGATTCCTGCCAGCAGCTGCGACACGACAAAAGCCCCTTAACGGCCTACTGACAGGCCCAAAAATGACAGGTAACAAACATATCAATTGGACCGAAGAGGCCAAACAAGCTTTCGTCGCAATAAAAGAAGGCCTAGCCAACGCCACGCTGTTCGTACATCCAGCAATAAATGCTCCATTATCAATAACTGTGGACGCTTCTGACCACGCGATAGGAGCCGTTTTGCAACAAAGGACAAACAACGATTGGCAACCCCTTGGATTTTTCTCTCGCCCCCTGACAAAAACTCAAGCTAAGTATAGCGCGTACGATCGCGAGCTTCTCGCTATTTACGAAGCCATAAAGTACTTCATTTACGCTGTAGAAGGCAGAAACTTCACCATATTCACAGATCACAAACCGCTTACTTATGTTTTTAACCAAAAGAAAGAAAAATCCCCAAGGCAGTTCCGTTACTTTGATTACATTTCACAATTCACATCGGACATAAAACATATTTCGGGCATAAATAATGTAGTCGCAGACGCTCTATCGAGAATCGAAGAAATCGAAGAGATTTCTTCCAGCTCTCGCCGCAGCACAAACCGATGACGAAGAACTACAACATTTATTGCAATCCGATACAAACCTACAACTAAAATCTATTTTCTTTGAACCGTGTAAAGCCAACATCTACTGCGATATTTCTACACAGAGAGCCCGCCCTTATATCGTACCGTCATTCCGCAAGAAGGTTTTCCAACGGATCCATGGATTAGCCCACCCAGGTACACGGGCCACCATAAAACTTATCAAAGAAAGGTTTGTGTGGCCATCCATGCGGAAAGATTGCACACAATGGGTTCGAACATGCATACAATGCCAAAAATCAAAAATATCTAAGCACGTGTCTTCACCTATAGGCAAATTCGAAACACCAAGCGCTAGATTCCAACACATTCATATGGACATAGTTGGCCCGATAACATCCTCAGAAGGTTTCAAGTACTGCGTAACGTGCGTGGACCGATTCACGCAATGGCCCGAAGCCTGGCCAGTGGAAGAAATCACCGCAGAAGCAGTGGCAAAAGTTTTTATGAACTGGATTAGCCGCTTCGGAGTCCCCGCGAGAATAACAACCGACCAAGGAAGACTTCACAGTTATTCAAAGAATTAACCCGTTTGATTGGCGCCTCACACCTTGTGACAACTGCATACCACCCGCAAGCCAACGGAATGGTTGAACGATTCCATAGGCAACTCAAAGCAGGAATCATGTGTCATGAAGACAACAAATGGACCCAACGACTTCCTATTGTTTTATTAGGCATTAGATCAGCACCCAAAGAAGATCTACAGGCAAGCTCAACAGAGCTAGTATATGGAGAAAGTGTCCGTTTACCAGGAGAATTTTTCGAAAACCATAAAGTACAGGATACCAATGATTTCGTAAAACAACTACGCCAGCATATCAAGGAAATTAAACCAACAGCTCCGGTTAAACACGGAGAGAAAAAGCCTTTCATTTTTAAAGACCTAGCAACGTCGCAACAAGTCTTCGTTCGCCATGACGCGGTAAGAAAACCCTTACAGCCACCATACGATGGACCATATACAGTAATCGACCGCGCAACAAAATATTTTACCCTTGATATCACCGGAAAACATACAAAAATCTCCATCGACCGCCTTAAACCAGCATATTTATTAAAAGATGCCGCAAACAATAATACACAACACAACAAGACTAACCTGCAACCAGAAGTACAAGCACAAGGCACTTCAAACGTACCAACGACAACACGTTCCGGTAGAAGAGTAAAATTTCCAGACTTCTTCGGAATGCCGTTAGCTCACGAACATACTTATTAATATACTCCGATATATCTTGCGTACGCATATTATAAACCATGAAAAGTGCTGTCCACTACTAATACCATTATCAATGTTATAAGCGACATATTCACACCGTAAAATGTATATATTTTAGATTACCACGTTGATTTCCCATAGGTATAATATTTTTTTTTCAACCAATTTTGTACCTTAGCGTTAATCACTGGAAGGGGGGTGAATGTGGCGGACCAGACATAAAAAGACACGTCCTTCAAAAGCGGGGTGTACACATGCCTTTTTTGGGTTTTCCCGACGCAAGGCGTACACCCCGCAATAAAACAATAAAAACGTTGGGACACAGCTTCGGACCATAGGTCCCGGATCAGCCCGGTCGGAAAATCTTCGGGAAAGGCCTTCGCCCTTCCCGAGGACTTTCCCTTACCAATTTCAAGGACTTTCCCTACCAATAAATACGAGGACCTCTCGACCGAGAGAAGTCAGTTAGCAAGTTTTCCCCCGACTCTCAACCTGTCCATATTTCTGTATCATCCGTCACTCGTTTACCTTTACCTTCTACACACTGTACCTCATCGCCTTTGTTACAAGTTATATTAAAGTTCTCGTTTATAAAAACCAAAAGAACTCTCGGATTATTTTATACAAACCGTCGCAGTAACCCCTGCGACAAAAAATCAATGCGATGTAGAAGGTTTAGCTTCAAATCCATACGAAACAAATGATTTAGCTTCAAATCAATTCGAAGGACAAGGCTTAGATTCAAAACCATGCGAAACAAATTATTTAGCTTCAAATGAATGCGAAGTAGAAGGCTTAGCTTCAAATCCATGCAAAACAAATGGTTTAGCTACAAATTCTTGTGATATACATTATTTATATACAACTGCATGCGAAACAAACGAGTTAGCTTCAAATCCATGCGATACACATGATTCAGCTTCAAATCAATGCGATGTAGAAGGTTTAGCTTCAAATCCATGCGACACATATGATTTAGCTTCAAATACTTGCGATAAAAGTGATATAGGTTCAAAAGCTGGAGGAACAAACGAGGTGGCTTCAATTCCATGCGAGACACTTGATTTAGCTTCAAATCAATGCGATGTAGAAGGTTTAGCTTCAAGTCCAAGCGTAACACATGATTTAGCTTCAAATACTTGCGATATAAGTGATATAGCTTCGAATACAGGCGAAACGAACGAGTTAGCTTCAAATCCATGCGAAACATATGATTCAGCTGCAAATCAATGCGATGTAGAAGGTTTAGCTTCAAATCCATGCGAAACACATTATTTAGCTGCAAATCAGTGCGAAGTAGAAGGCTCGGGTTCAAATCAATGTGATTCAAATGGTTCATCTTCAAATACTTGTGAATGACATGATTGAGCTTCAACTGCATGCAAAACACATGATTTAGCTTCAAATCAATGCGATGTAGAAGGTTTAGCTTCAAATCCATGCAAAACACGTGATTTATCTTCCAATTAATGCGAAGTAGAAGGCTTAGCTTCAAATCCATGCGAATCAAATGGTTTAGCTTCAAATACTTGTGATATACGTTATTTAGATTTAACTGCATGCGCAACGAACGAGTTAGCTTCAAATCCATGTGGAAACACATGATTTAGCTGCAAATCAATGCGATGAAGAAGGTTTAGCTTCAAATCCATGCGAAACACATGATTTAGCTTCAAATCAATGCGAAGTGGAAGGCGTAGCTTCAAATCCATACAAAACAAATGGTTTAGCTACGAATACTTGTGATATACATTATTTAGCTACAATTGCATGCGAAACTAACGATTTAGCTTCAAATCCATGCGAAATACACAATTCATCTTCAAATCAATGCGATGTAGAAGGTTTAGCTTCAAATCAATAAGAGGTAGATGGTTTAGCTTCAAATCAATAGAATATAGAAGGTTTGGCTTCAAATAAATGCGAAGTAGAAGGTTTAGCTTCAAATCCATACGACACACATGATTTAGATTCAAATCAATTCGAAGGACAAGGCTTAGATTCAAATCCATGCGAAACAAATGATTTAGCTTCAAATGAATGCGAAGTAGCAGGCTTGGCTTCAAATCCATGAAAAACAAATGGTTTAACTACAAATACTTGTGATAAACATTATTTAGCTACAACTGCATGCGAAACAAACGAGTTAACTTCAAATCCATGCGATACACATGATTTAGCTTCAAATCAATGCGATGTAGAAGGTTTCGCTTCAAATCCATGCCATACACAAGGTTTAGCTTCAAATCAATGCGATGTAGTAGGTTCAGCTTCAAATCCATGCGACACATATGATTAAGCTTCAAATACTTGCGATATAAGTGATATAGCTTCAAAAGCTGTATGAACAAACGAGGTAGCTTCAATTCCACGCGATACACATGATTTAGCTTCAAACACTTGCGATATAAGTGATGTAGATTCAACTGCAGGCAAAACGAACGAGTTAGCTTCGAATCCATGCGAAACACATGATTCAGCTTCAAATCAATGCGATGTAGTAGGTTCAGCTTCAAATCCATGCGACACATATGATTTAGCTTGAAATACTTGCGATATAAGTGATATAGCTTCAAAAGCTGTAGGAACAAACGTGGTAGCTTCAATTCCATGCGAGATACTTGATTTAGCTTCAAATCAATGCGATTTAAAAGGTTTAGCTTCAAGTCCAAGCGTAACACATGATTTAGCTTCAAATACTTGCGATATAAGTGATATAGCTTCGAATACAGGCGAAACGAACGAGTTAGCTTCAAATCCATGCGAAACACATGATTTAGCTTCAAATCAATGCGATGTAGAAGGTTTAGCTTCAAATCCATGCAAAACACGTGATTTATCTTCCAATTAATGCGAAGTAGAAGGCTTAGCTTCAAATCCATGCGAATCAAATGGTTTATCTTCAAATACTTGTGATATACGTTATTTAGATTTAACTGCATGCGCAACGAACGAGTTAGCTTCAAATCGATGCGAAACACATGATTTAGCTGCAAATCAATGCGATGAAGAAGATTTAGCTTCAAATCCATGCGAAACAAATGATATAGCTTCAAACACATTGGGTGTAAGTGATATAGCTTCATATGAAGACTAATCAATCGTGTTAGCTTCAAAATCCATGCGATGTAGAAGGTTCAGCTTCAAATCCATGCGACACATATGATTTAGCTTCAAATACTTGCGATATAAGTGATATAGCTTGAAAAGCTGGAGGAACAAACGAGGTTGCTTCAATTCCATGCGAAACACATGATTTAGCTTCAAATCAATGCGATGTAGAAGGTTTCGCTTCAAATCCATGCCATACACAAGATTTAGCTTCAAATCAATGCGATGTAGTAGGTTCAGCTTCAAATCCATGCGACACATATGATTAAGCTTCAAATACTTGCGATATAAGTGATATAGCTTCAAAAGCTGTAGGAACAAACGAGCTAGCTTCAATTCCATGCGAGACACATGATTTAGCTTCAAATCAATGCGATGTAGAAGGTTCAGCTTCAAATCCATACGAAACACATGATTTAGCTTCAAATCAATTCGAAGTACAATGCTTAGATTCAAATCCATGCGAAACAAATGAATTAGCTTCAAATGAATGCGAAGTAGAAGGCTTAGCTTCAAATCCATGCAAAACAAATGGTTTAGCTACAAATGCTTGTGATATACATTATTTAGCTACAACTGCATGCGAAACAAACGAGTTAGCTTCAAATCCATGCTATATACATGCTTTAGCTTCAAATCAATGCGATGTAGAAGGTTTAGCTTCAAATTCAAGCGTAACACATGATTTAGCTTCAAATACTTGCGATATAAGTGATATAACTTCGAATACAGGCGAAACGATCGAGTTAGCTTCAAATCCATGCGAAACACATGACTCAGCTGCAAATCAATTCAATGTAGAAGGTTTAGCTTCAAATCCATGAGAAACACATTATTTAGCTGCAAATCAGTGCGAAGTAGAAGGATCGGGTTCAAATCAATGCAATTCAAATGGTTCATCTTCAAATACTTGTGAAAGACATGATTTAGCTTCAACTGCATGCGATACACATGATTTAGCTTCAAATCAATGCGATGTAGAAGGTTTAGCTTCAAATCCATGCAAAACACGTGATTTATCTTTCAATTAATGCGAAGTAGAAGGCTTAGCTTCAAATCCATGCGAATCAAATGGTTTAGCTTCAAATACTTGTGATATACGTTATTTAGATTTAACTGCATGCGCAACGAACGAGTTAGCTTCAAATCGATGCGAAACACATGATTTAGCTGCAAATCAATGCGATGAAGAAGATTTAGCTTCAAATCCATGCGAAACAAATGCTATAGCTTCAAATGAATGCGAAGTAGAAGGCTTAGCTTCAAATCCATGCAAAACAAATGGTTTAGCTACAAATGCTTACGATATACATTATTTAGCTACAACTGCATGCGAAACAAACGAGTTAGCTTCAAATCCATGCTATATACATGCTTTAGCTTCAAATCAATGCGATGTAGAAAGTTAAGCTTCAAATCCATGCGATACACAAGATTTAGCTTCAAATGAATGCGATGTAGTAGGTTCAGCTTCAAATCCATGCGACACATATGATTTAGCTTCAAATACTTGCGATATAAGTGATATAGCTTCAAAAGCTGTAGGAACAAACGAGGTAGTTTCAATTCCATGCGAGACACATGATTTAGCTTCAAATCAATGCGATGTAGAAGGTTCAGCTTCAAATCCATGCGAATCAAATGGTTTAGCTTCAAATACTTGTGATATACGTTATTTAGATTTAACTGCGTGCGCAACGAACGAGTTAGCTTCAAATCTATGCGAAACACATTATTTAGCTGCAAATAAATCCGATGAAGAAGGTTTAGCTTCAAATCAATAGAATGTAGAAGGTTTAGCTTCAAGTCAATGCGATGTAGATGGTTTAGCTTCAAATCCATACGAAACACATGATTTAGCTTCAAATAAATTCGAAGGACAAGGCTTTGATTCAAATCCATGCGAAACAAATGATTTAGCTTCAAATCAATTCGAAGGACAAGGCTTAGATTCAAATCCATGCGAAACAAATGATTTAGCTTCAAATGAATGCGAAGTAGAAGGCTTAGATTCAAATCCATGCAAAACAAATGGTTTAGCTACAAAAACTTATGATATACATTATTTAGCTTCAACTGCATGCGAAACTAACGAGTTAGCTTCAAATCCATGCGATACACATGATTCAGCTTCAAATCAATGCGATGTAGAAGGTTTAGCTTCAAATCCATGCCATACTCAATATTTAGCTTCCAATCATTGCGATGTAGAAGGTTTAGCTTCAAATCCATACGAAACACATGATTTAGCTTCAAATCGATTCGAAGGACAAGGCTTAGATTCAAATCCATGCGAAACAAATGATTTAGCTTCAAATGAATGCGAAGTAGAAGGCTTAGCTTCAAATCCATGCAAAAGAAATGGTTTAGCTACAAATACTTGTGATATACATTATTTAGCTACAACTGCATGCGAAACGAACGAGTCAGCTTCAAATCCATGCGATACACATGATTTAGCTTCAAATCAATGCGATGTGGAAGGTTTAGCTTCAAATCCATGCGATACACAAGATTTAGCTTCAAATCAATGCGATGTAGTAGGTTCAGCTTCAAACCCATGCGACACATATGATTTAGCTTCAAATACTTGCGATATAAGTGATATAGCTTCAAGTGCAGGCGAAACAAACGAGTGATCTCCAATATAAGCGTAACACATGAATTAACTTCAAATCAATGGGATGTAGAAGTTTTAGCTTCAAATCCATGCGAATCAAATGGTTTAGCTTCAAATACTTGTGATATACGTTATATAGATTTAACTGCGTGCGCAACGAACGAGTTAGCTTCAAATCCATGCGAAACACATTATTTAGCTGCAAATAAATGCGATGAAGAAGGTTTAGCTTCAAATCAATAGAATGTAGAAGGTTTAGCTTCAAGTCAATGCGATGTAGATGGTTTAGCTTCAAATCCATACGAAACACATGATTTAGCTTCAAATAAATTCGAAGGACAAGGCTTTGAATCAAATCCATGCGAAACAAACGATTTAGCTTCAAATCAATGCGATGTAGAAGGTTTAGCTTCAAATCCATACGAAACACATGATTTAGCTTCAAATCAATTCGAAGGACAAGGCTTAGATTCAAATCCATGCGAAACAAATGATTTAGCTTCAAATGAATGCGAAGTAGAAGGCTTAGATTCAAATCCATGCAAAACAAATAGTTTAGCTACAAATACTTGTGATATACATTATTTAGCTACAACAGCATGCGAAATAAACGAGATAGCTTCAAATCCATGCTATATGCATGATTTAGCTTCAAATCAATGCGATGTAGAAGGTTCAGCTTCAAATCCATGCGATACACAAGATTTAGCTTCAAATCAATGCGATGTAGTATGTTCAGCTTCAAATCCATGCGACACATTCGATTTAGCTGCAAATACTTGCGATATAAGTGATATAGCTTCAAAAGCTGTAGGAACAAACGAGGTAGCTTCAATTCCATGCGAGAAACATGATTTAGCTTCAAATCAATGCGATGTAGAAGTTTTAGCTTCAAAACAATAAGAGGTAGAAGGTTTAGCTTCAAATCAATAGAATGTAGAAGGTTTAGCTTCAAATAAATGCGATGTAGAAGGTTTAGCTTCAAATCCATACGACACACATGATTTAGATTCAAATCAATTCGAAGGACAAGGCTCAGATTCAAATCCATGCGAAACAAATGATTTAGCTTCAAATGAATGCGAAGTAGAAGGCTTGGCTTCAAATCCATGCAAAACAAATGGTTTAACTACAAATACTTGTGATATACATTATTTAGCTACAACTGCATGCGAAACAAAAGAGTTAACTTCAAATCCATGCGATACACATGATTTAGCTTCAAATCAATGCGATGTAGAAGGTTTAGCTTCAAATCCATGCCATACACAAGATTTAGCTTCAAATCAATGCGATGTAGTAGGTTCAGCTTCAAATCCATGCGACACGTATGATTTAGCTTCAAATACTTGCGATATAAGTGATATAGCTTTAAAAGCTGTAGGAACAAACGAGGTAGCTTCAATTCCACGCGATACACATGATTTAGCTTCAAATCAATGCGATGTAGAAGGTTTAGCTTCAAATCCATGCGATACACATGATTTAGCTTCAAATACTTGCGATATAAGTGATATAGTTTCAAATACAGGCGAAACGAACGAGTTAGCTTCAAATCCATGCAATACACATGATTCAGCTTCAAGTCAATGCGATGTAGAAGGATTAGCTTCAAATCCATGACATACACAAGATTCAGCTTCAAATCAATTCGAAGGACAAGGCTTAGATTCAAATCCATGCGAAACACATTATTTAGCTGCAAATAAATGAGATGAAGAAGGTTTAGCTTTAAATCAATAGAATGTAGAAGGTTTAGCTTCAAGTCAATGCGATGTAGATGGTTTAGCTTCAAATCCATACGAAACACATGATTTAGCTTCAAATAAATTCGAAGGACAAGGCTTTGAATCAAATCCATGCGAAACAAACGATTTAGCTTCAAATCAATGCGATGTAGAAGGTTTAGCTTCAAATCCATACGAAACACATGATTTAGCTTCAAATCAATTCGAAGGACAAGGCTTAGATTCAAATCCATGCGAAACAAATGATTTAGCTTCAAATGAATGCGAAGTAGAAGGCTTAGATTCAAATCCATGCAAAACAAATAGTTTAGCTACAAATACTTGTGATATACATTATTTAGCTACAACTGCATGCGAAATAAACGAGACAGCTTCAAATCCATGCTATATGCATGATTTAGCTTCAAATCAATGCGATGTAGAAGGTTCAGCTTCAAATCCATGCGATACACAAGATTTAGCTTCAAATCAATGCGATGTAGTATGTTCAGCTTCAAATCCATGCGACACATTCGATTTAGCTGCAAATACTTGCGATATAAGTGATATAGCTTCAAAAGCTGTAGGAACAAACGAGGTAGCTTCAATTCCATGCGAGAAACATGATTTAGCTTCAAATCAATGCGATGTAGAAGTTTTAGCTTCAAAACAATAAGAGGTAGAAGGTTTAGCTTCAAATCAATAGAATGTAGAAGGTTTAGCTTCAAATAAATGCGATGTAGAAGGTTTAGCTTCAAATCCATACGACACACATGATTTAGATTCAAATCAATTCGAAGGACAAGGCTCAGATTCAAATCCATGCGAAACAAATGATTTAGCTTCAAATCAATGCGATGTAGAAGGTTTAGCTTCAAATCCATGCGATACACATGATTTAGCTTCAAATACTTGCGATATAAGTGATATAGTTTCAAATACAGGCGAAACGAACGAGTTAGCTTCAAATCCATGCAATACACATGATTCAGCTTCAAGTCAATGCGATGTAGAAGGATTAGCTTCAAATCCATGACATACACAAGATTCAGCTTCAAATCAATTCGAAGGACAAGGCTTAGATTCAAATCCATGCGAAACAAATGATTTAGCTTCAAATGAATGCGAAGTAGAAGGCTTAGCTTCAAATCCATGCAAGACAAATGGTTTAGCTACGAATACTTGTGATATACATTATTTAGCTACAACTGCATGCGAAACTAACGAATTAGCTTCAAATCCATGCGAAACACACGATTTATCATCTAATCAATGCGATGAAGAAGATTTAGCTTCAAATCCATGCGAAACAAATGATATAGCTTCAAACACATTGGGTGTAAGTGATATAGCTTCATATGAAGACTAATCAATCGTGTTAGCTTCAAAATCCATGCGATGTAGAAGGTTCAGCTTCAAATCCATGCGACACATATGATTTAGCTTCAAATACTTGCGATATAAGTGATATAGCTTGAAAAGCTGGAGGAACAAACGAGGTTGCTTCAATTCCAAGCGAAACACATGATTTAGCTTCAAATCAATGCGATGTAGAAGGTTTCGCTTCAAATCCATGCCATACACAAGATTTAGCTTCAAATCAATGCGATGTAGTAGGTTCAGCTTCAAATCCATGCGACACATATGATTAAGCTTCAAATACTTGCGATATAAGTGATATAGCTTCAAAAGCTGTAGGAACAAACGAGCTAGCTTCAATTCCATGCGAGACACATGATTTAGCTTCAAATCAATGCGATGTAGAAGGTTCAGCTTCAAATCCATACGAAACACATGATTTAGCTTCAAATCAATTCGAAGTATAATGCTTAGATTCAAATCCATGCGAAACAAATGATTTAGCTTCAAATGAATGCGAAGTAGAAGGCTTAGCTTCAAATCCATGCAAAACAAATGGTTTAGCTACAAATGCTTGTGATATACATTATTTAGCTACAACTGCATGCGAAACAAACGAGTTAGCTTCAAATCCATGCTATATACATGCTTTAGCTTCAAATCAATGCGATGTAGAAGGTTTAGCTTCAAATTCAAGCGTAACACATGATTTAGCTTCAAATACTTGCGATATAAGTGATATAACTTCGAATACAGGCGAAACGATCGAGTTAGCTTCAAATCCATGCGAAACACATGACTCAGCTGCAAATCAATTCAATGTAGAAGGTTTAGCTTCAAATCCATGAGAAACACATTATTTAGCTGCAAATCAGTGCGAAGTAGAAGGATCGGGTTCAAATCAATGCAATTCAAATGGTTCATCTTCAAATACTTGTGAAAGACATGATTTAGCTTCAACTGCATGCGATACACATGATTTAGCTTCAAATCAATGCGATGTAGAAGGTTAAGCTTCAAATCCATGCGATACACAAGATTTAGCTTCAAATGAATGCGATGTAGTAGGTTCAGCTTCAAATCCATGCGACACATATGATTTAGCTTCAAATACTTGCGATATAAGTGATATAGCTTCAAAAGCTGTAGGAACAAACGAGGTAGTTTCAATTCCATGCGAGACACATGATTTAGCTTCAAATCAATGCGATGTAGAAGGTTTAGCTTCAAATCCATGCGAATCAAATGGTTTAGCTTCAAATACTTGTGATATACGTTATTTAGATTTAACTGCGTGCGCAACGAACGAGTTAGCTTCAAATCCATGCGAAACACATTATTTAGCTGCAAATAAATGCGATGAAGAAGGTTTAGCTTCAAATCAATAGAATGTAGAAGGTTTAGCTTCAAGTCAATGCGATGTAGATGGTTTAGCTTCAAATCCATACGAAACACATGATTTAGCTTCAAATAAATTCGAAGGACAAGGCTTTGATTCAAATCCATGCGAAACAAATGATTTAGCTTCAAATCAATGCGATGTAGAAGGTTTAGCTTCAAATCCATACGAAACACATGATTTAGCTTCAAATCAATTCGAAGGACAAGGCTTAGATTCAAATCCATGCGAAACAAATGATTTAGCTTCAAATGAATGCGAAGTAGAAGGCTTAGATTCAAATCCATGCAAAACAAATGGTTTAGCTACAAAAACTTGTGATATACATTATTTAGCTTCAACTGCATGCGAAACTAACGAGTTAGCTTCAAATCCATGCGATACACATGATTCAGCTTCAAATCAATGCGATGTAGAAGGTTTAGCTTCAAATCCATGCCATACTCAAGATTTAGCTTCCAATCATTGCGATGTAGAAGGTTTAGCTTCAAATCCATACGAAACACATGATTTAGCTTCAAATCGATTCGAAGGACAAGGCTTAGATTCAAATCCATGCGAAACAAATGATTTAGCTTCAAATGAATGCGAAGTAGAAGGCTTAGCTTCAAATCCATGCAAAACAAATGGTTTTGCTACAAATACTTGTGATATACATTATTTACCTACAACTGCATGCGAAACTAACGAGTTAGCTTCAAATTCATGCGATACACATGATTTAGCTTCAAATCAATGCGATGTGGAAGGTTTAGCTTCAAATCCATGCGAAACACGTGATTTAGCTTCAAAACAATTCGAAGTACAATGCTTAGATTCAAATCCATGCGAAAGAAATGATTTAGCTTCAAATGAATGCGAAGTAGAAGGCTTAGCTTCAAATCCATGCAAAACAAACGGTTTAGCTACAAATACTTGTGATATACATTATTTAGCTACAACTGCATGCGAAACGAACGAGTCAGCTTCAAATCCATGCGATACACATGATTTAGCTTCAAATCAATGCGATGTGGAAGGTTTAGCTTCAAATCCATGCGATACACAAGATTTAGCTTCAAATCAATGCGATGTAGTAGGTTCAGCTTCAAATCCATGCGGTATAAGTGATTTAGCTTCAAAAGCAGGAGGAACAAACGAGGTAGCTTCAAATCAATGCGAAGTAGAAGGCGTAGCTTCAAATCCATACGAAACACATGATTTAGCTTCAAATCAATTCCAAGTACAATGCTTAGATTCAAATCCATGCGAAACAAATGATTTAGCTTCAAATGAATGCGATGTAGAAGGCTTAGCTTCAAATCCATGCGAATCAAATGGTTTAGCTTCAAATACTTGTGATATACGTTATTTAGATTTAACTGCATGCGCAACGAACGAGTTAGCTTCAAATCCAAGCGAAACACATGATTTAGCTTCAAATCAATGCGATGTAGTAGGTTCAGCTTCAAATCCATGCGGTATAAGTGATTTAGCTTCAAAAGCAGGAGGAACAAACGAGGTAGCTTCAAATCAATGCGAAGTAGAAGGCGTAGCTTCAAATCCATACGAAACACATGATTTAGCTTCAAATCAATTCGAAGTACAATGCTTAGATTCAAATCCATGCGAAACAAATGATTTAGCTTCAAATGAATGCGATGTAGAAGGCTTAGCTTCAAATCCATGCGAATCAAATGGTTTAGCTTCAAATACTTGTGATATACGTTATTTAGATTTAACTGCATGCGCAACGAACAAGTTAGCTTCAAATCCAAGCGAAACACATGATTTAGCTGCAAATCAATGCGATGAAGAAGGTTTAGCTTCAAATCCATGCGAAACAAATGATATAGCTTCAAACACTTGGGGTGTAAGTGATATAGCTTCAAATGAAGACTAATCAAACGAGTTAGCTTCAAAATCCACGCGATACACATGATTTAGCTTCAAATACTAGCGATATAAGTGATGTAGATTCAACTGCAGGCGAAACGAACGAGTTAGCTTCAAATCCATGCGAAACACATGATTTAGCTGCAAATCAATGCGATGTAGAAGTTTTAGCTTCAAAACAATAAGAGATAGAAGGTTTAGCTTCAAATCAATAGAATGTAGAAGGTTTAGCTTCAAATCAATGCGATGTATAAGGTTTAGCTTCAAATCCATACGAAACACATGATTTAGCTTCAAATACTTGCGATATAAGTGATATAGCTTCAAATACAGGCGAACCGAACGAGTTAGCTTCAAATCCATGCGGAACACATGATGCAGCTGCAATTCAATTCGATGTAGAAGGTTTAGCTTCAAATCCATGCGAAACAGGTGATTTAACTTCCAATTAATGCGAAGTAGAAGGCTTAGCTTCAAATCCATGCGAATCAAATGGTTTAGCTTCAAATACTTGTGATATACGTTATTTAGATTTAACTGCATGCGCAACGAACGAGTTAGCTTCAAATCCATGCGAAACATATAATTTAGCTGCAAATCAATGCGATGAAGAAGGTTTAGCTTCAAATCAATAGAATGTAGAAGGTTTAGCTTCAAATCAATGCGATGTAGAAGGTTTAGCTTCAAACCCATACGAAACACATGATTTAGCTTCAAATCAATTCGAAGGACAAGGCTTAGATTCAAATCCATGCGAAACAAATGATTTAGCTTCAAATCAATGCGGTGTAGAAGGTTTAGCTTTAAACCCATGCGATACACATGATTTAGCTTCAAATACTTGCGATATAAGTGATCTAGCTTCAAATACAGGCGAAACAAACGAGTTAGCTTCAAATCCATGCGAAACACATGATTCAGCTGCAAATCAATGCGATGTAGAAGGTTCAGCTTCAAATCCATGCGAAACAAATGACATAGCTTCAAACACTTCGGGTATGAATGATATAGTTTCAAATGAAGACTAATCAAACGAGTTAGCTTCAAAATCCACGCGATACACATGATTTAGCTTCAAATATTAGCGATGTAGAAGGTTTAGCTTCAAATCCATGCGATACACAAGATTTAGCTTCAAATCAATGCGATGTAGTAGGTTCAGCTTCAAATCCATGCGACACATCTGATTTAGCTTCAAATACTTGCGATATAAGTGATATAGCTTCAAAAGCTGTAGGAACAAGCGAGGTAGCTTCAATACCATGCGAGAAACATGATTTAGCTTCAAATCAATGCGATGTAGAAGGTTTAGCTTCAAATTCACGCGAAACATATGATTTAGCTTCAAACACTTGGGGTATAAGTGATATAGCTTCAAATGCAGACTAATCAAACGATTTAGCTTCAAAATCCACGCGTTACACATGATTTAGCTGCAAATACTTGCGATATAAGTGGTGTAGATTCAACTGCAGGCGAAACGAACGAGTTAGCTTCAAATCCATGCGAAACACATGATTTAGCTGCAAATCAATGCGATGTAGATGGTTTAGCTTCAAAACAATAAGAGGTAGAAGGTTTAGCTTCAAATCAATAGAATGTAGAAGGTTTCGCTTCAAATCAATCCGATGTAGAAGGTTTAGCTTCAAATCCATACGAAACACATGATTTAGCTTCAAATCAATTCGAAGGACAAGGCTTAGATACAAATCCATGCGAAACAAATGATTTAGCTTCAAATCAATGCGATGTAGAAGGTTTAGATTCAAATCCATGCGATACACAAGATTTAGCTTCAAATCAATGCGATGTAGTAGGTTCAGCTTCAAATCCATGCCATACACAAGATTTAGCTTCAAGTCAATGCGATGTATTAGGTTCAGCTTCAAATCCATGCGACACATATGATTTAGCTTCAATTACTTGCGATATAAGTGATATAGCTTTAAAAGCTGTAGGAACAAACGAGGTAGCTTCAATTCCATGCGATACACATGATTTAGGTTCAAACACTTGCGATATAAGTGATGTAGATTCAACTGCAAGCAAAACGAACGAGTTAGCTTCAAATCCATGCGAAACACATGATTCAGCTGCAAATCAATGCGATGTAGAAGGATTAGCTTCAAATCCATGCGAAACACATTATTTAGCTGCAAATCAGTGCGAAGTAGAAGGCTCGGGTTCAAATCAATGCAATTCAAATGTTTCATCTTCAAATACTTGTGAAAGACATGATTTAGCTTCAACTGCATGCAAAACACATGATTTAGCTTCAAATCAATGCGAAACACATGATTTAGCTTCAAATCAATGCGATGTAGAAGGGTTAGCTTCAAATCCATGCAAAACACGTGATTTATCTTCCAATTAATGCGAAGTAGAAGGCTAAGCTTCAAATCCATGCGAATTAAATGGTTTAGTTTCAAATACTTGTGATATACGTTATTTAGATTTAACTGCATGCGCAACGAACGAGGTAGCTTCAATACCATGCGAGAAACATGATTTAGCTTCAAATCAATGCGATGTAGAAGGTTTAGCTTCAAATTCACGCGAAACATATGATTTAGCTTCAAACACTTGGGGTATAAGTGATATAGCTTCAATTGAAGCCTAATCAAACGAGTTAGCTTCATAATCCACACGATACAAATGATTTAGCTTCAAATACTAGCGATATGAGTGATGTAGATTCAACTGCAGTCGAAACGAACGAATTAGCTTCAAATCCATGCGAAACACATGATCTAGCTGCAAATCAATGCGATGTAGATGGTTTAGCTCCAAAACAATAAGTGGTAGAAGGTTTAGCTTCAAATCAATAGAATGTAGAAGGTTTAGCTTCAAATCAATGCGATGTAGAATGTTTAGTTTCAAATCCATACGAAACACATGATTTAGCTTCAAATCAATTCGAAGGACAAGGCTTAGATTCAAATCCATGCGAAAGAAATGATTTAACTTCAAATCAGTGCGATATAGAAGGTTTAGCTTCAAATCCATGCGATACACAAGATATAGCTTCAAATCAATGCGATGTAGTAGGTTCAGCTTCAAATCCATGCGGCACATATGATTTAGCTTTGAATACTTGCGATATAAGTGACATAGTTTCAAATGGATGCGAAACGAACGAGTTAGCTTCAAATCCATGCGATACACAAGATTTAGCTTCAAATCAATGCGATGTAGTAGGTTCAGCTTCTAATACTTGCGATATAAGTGATATCACTTCAAAAGCTGTAGGAACAAACGAGGAAGCTTCAATTCCATGCGAGACACATGATTTAGCTTCAAATCAATGCGATGTAGAAGGTTTAGCTTCAAATCCAAACGAAACACATGATTTAGCTTCAAATCAATTCGAAGGACAAGGATTAGATTCAAATCCATGCGAAACAAATGATTTAGCTTCAAATGAATGCGAAGTAGAAGAATTAGCTTCAAATCCATGCAAAACAAATGGTTTAGCTACAAATACTTGTGATATACATTATTTAGCTACAACTGCATGCGAAACGAACGAGTTAGCTTCAAATCCATGCGAAACACATGATTTAGCCGCAAATCAATGCGAAACACATTATTTAGCTGCAAATCACTGCGAAGTAGAAGGCTCGGGTTCAAATCAATGCGATTCAAATGGTTCATCTTCAAATACTTGTGAAAGACATGATATAGCTTCAACTGCATGCGATGTAGATGGTTTAGCTTCAAATCCATGCAAAACACGTGATTTATCTTCCAATTAATGCGAAGTAGAAGGCTTAGCTTCAAATCCATGCGAATGAAATGGTTTTGCTTCACATACTTGTGATATACGTTATTTAGATTTAACTGCATGCGCAACGAACGAGTTAGCTTCAAATCCATACGAAACACATGATTTAGCTGCAAACCAATGCGATGAAGAAGGATTAGCTTCAAATCCATGCGAAACAAATGATATAGCTTCAAACGCTTGGGGTGTAAGTGATATAGCTTCAAATGAAGACTAATCAAACGAGTTAGCTTCAAAATCCACGCGATACACATGATTTAGCTTCAAATCAATGCGATGTAGTAGGTTCAGCTTCAAATCCATGCGATATAAGTGATATAGCTTAAAAAGCAGGAGGAACAAACGAGGTAGCTTCAATTCCGTGCGAAACAAATGATTTAGCTTCAAATCAATGCGAAGTAGAAGGCGTAGCTTCAAATGCATGCGAAAAAAATGGTTTAGCTACAAATACTTGTGATATACATTATTTAGCTACAACTGTATGTGAAACTAACGAGTTAGATTGAAATCTATGCGAAACACACGATTTATCTTCAAATCACTGCGATGTAGAAGGTTTAGCTTCAAATCAATAAGAGGTAGAAGATTTAGCTTCAAATCAATAGAATATAGAAGGTTTGGCTTCAAACCAATGCGATGCAGAACGTTTAGCTTCAAATCCATACGAAACACACGATTTAGCTTCAAATGAATGCGAAGTAGAAGGCTTAGCTTCAAATCCATGCGGCACATATGATTTAGCTTTAAATACTTGCGATATAAGTGACATAGTTTCAAATGGAGGCGAAACGAACGAGTTAGCTTCGAATCCATGCGAGACACATGATTCAGCTTCAAATACTTGCGATATAAGTGATGTAGGTTCAACTGCAGGCGAAACGAACGAGTTAGCTTCAAATCCATGTGAAACACATGATTTAGCTGCAAATCAATGCGATGTAGAAGGTTCAGCTTCGAATCCATGCGATGTAAGTGATATAGCTTCAAAAGCTGTAGGAACAAACGAGGTAGCTTCAATTCCATGCGAGACCCATGATTTAGCTTCAAATCAATGCGATGTAGAAGGTTTAGCTTCAAATCCAAACGAAACACATGATTTAGCTTCAAATGAATGCGAAGTAGAAGGCTTAGCTTCAAATCCATGCGGCACATATGATTTAGCTTTAAATACTTGCGATATAAGTGACATAGTTCAAATAGAGGCGAAACGAACGAGTTAGCTTCAAATCCATGCGAGACACATGATTTAGCTTCTAATCAATGCGATGTAGAAGGTTTAGCTACAAATCCACGCGAAACACATTATTTAGCTGCAAATCAATTCGATGTAGAAGGTTTAGCTTCAAAACAATAAGAGGTACAAGGTTTAGGTTCAAATCAATAGCATGTAGAAGGTTTAGCTTCAAGTCAATGCGATGTAGAAGGTTTAGCTTCAAATCTATACGAAACACATGATTTAGCTTCAAATCAATTCGAAGGACAAGGCTTATATTCAAATCCATGCGAAACAAATGATTTAGCTTCAAATGAATGCGAAGTAGAAGGCTTAGCTTCAAATCCATGCAAAACAAATGATTTAGCTTCAAACACTTGGGGTATAAGTGGTATAGCTTCAAATGCAGACTAATCAAACGAGTTAGCTTCAAAATCTACGCGATATACATGATTTAGCTTCAAATACTTGCGATATAAGTGATGTAGGTTCAACTGCATGCGAAACGAACGAGTTAGCCTCAAATCCATGCGATACACATGATGTAGCTTCAAATCAATGCGATGTGAAAGGTTTAGCTTCAAATCCATGCGATACACAAGATTTAGCTTCAAATCAATGCGATGTAGTAGGTTCAGCTTCAAATCCATGCAAAACACGTGATTTATCTTCCAATTAATGCGAAGTAGTAGGCTTAGCTTCAAATCCATGCGAATCAAATGGTTTAGCTTCAGATACTTGTGATATACGTTATTTGGATTTAACTGCATGCGCAGCGAACGAGTTAGCTTCAAATCCATGCGAAACACATGATTTAGCTTCAAATGAATGCGAAGTAGAAGAATTAGCTTCAAATCCATGCAAAACAAATGGTTTAGCTACAAATACTTGTGATATACAATATTTAGCTACAACTGCATGCGAAACGAACGAGTTAGCTTCAAATCCATGCGAAACACATGATTTAGCTGCAAATCAATGCGAAACACATTATTTAGCTGCAAATCAGTGCGACGAAGAAGGCTCGGGTTCAAATCAATGCGATTCAAATGGTTCATCTTCAAATACTTGTGAAAGACATGATTCAGCTTCAACTGCATGTGACACACATGATTTAGATTCAAATCAATGCGATGTAGTAGGTTCAGCTTCAAATCCATGGGATATAAGTGATATAGCTTCAAAAGCAGGAGGAACAAACGAGGTAGCTTCAATTCCATGCGAAACAAATGATTTAGCTTCAAATCAATGCGAAGTAGAAGGCGTAGCTTCAAATCCATGCGAAACAAATGGTTTAGCTACAAATACTTGTGATATACATTATTTAGCTACAACTGCATGCGAAACTAACGAGTTACCTTCAAATCCATGCAATTCACATGATTTAGCTTCAAATCAATGCGATGTAGAAGGTTTAGCTTCAAATCCATGCGATACACAAGATTTAGCTTCAAATAAATGCGATGTGGTAGGTTCAGCTTCTAATACATGCGACACATATGATTTAGCTTCAAATACTTGCCATATAAATGATACAGCTTCAAAAGCTGTAGGCACAAACGAGGTAGCTTCAATTCCATGCGAGACACATGATTTAGCTTCAAATCGATGCGATATAGAAGGTTTAGCTTCAAATCCAAACGAAACAGATGATTTAGCTTCAAATCAATTCGAAGGACAAGGCTTAGATTCAAATCCATGCGAAACAAATGATTTAGCTTCAAATCAATGCGAAGTAGAAGGCGTAGCTTCAAATCCATGCGAAACAAATGGTTTAGCTACAAATACTTGTGATATACATTATTTAGCTACAACTGCATGCGAAACTAACGAGTTAGCTTGAAATCTATGCGAAACACACGATTTATCTTCAAATCAATGCGATGTAGAAGGTTTAGCTTCAAATCAATAAGAGGTAGAAGGTTTAGCTTCAAATCAATAAGAGGTAGAAGGTTTAGCTTCAAATCAATAGAATATAGAAGGTTTAGCTTCAAATCAATGCGATGTATAAGGTTTAGCTTCAAATCCACACGAAAGACATGATTTAGCTTCAAATGAATGCGAAGTAGAAGGCTTAGCTTCAAATACATGCGGCACATATGATTTAGCTTTAAATACTTCCGATATAAGTGACATAGTTACAAATGGAGGCGAAACGAACGAGTTAGCTTCAAATCCATGCGAAACACATGACTTAGCTGCAAATCAATGTGATGTAGAAGGTTTAGCTTGAAATCCATGCGATACACAAGATTTAGCTTCAAATCAATGCGATGTAGAAGGTTCAGCTTCAAATCCATGCGACACATATGATTTAGCTTCAAATACTTGCGATATAAGTGATATAGCTTCAAAAGCAGGAGGAACAAACGAGGTGGCTCCAATTCCATACGAAACAAATGATTTAGCTTCAAGTCAATGCGAAGTAGAAGGCGTAGCTTCAAATCCATGCGAATCTAATGGTTCTGCTTCAAATACTTGTGATATACATTATTTAGCTACAACTGCATGCGTAACTAACGAGTTAGCTTCAAATCTATGCGAAACACACGATTTATCTTCAAATCAATAAGAGGTAGTAGGTTTAGCTTCAAATCAATAGAATATAGAAGGATTAGCTTCAAATCAATGCGATGTAGAAGGTTTAGCTTCAAATCCATACGAAAGACATGATTTAGCTTCAAATGAATGCGAAGTAGAAGGCTTAGCTTCAAATCCATGCGGCACATATGATTTAGCTTTAAATACTTGCGATATAAGAGACATAGTTACAAATGGAGGCGAAACGAACGAGTTAGCTTCAAATCCATGCGAAACACATGACTTAGCTGCAAATCAATGTGATGTAGAAGGTTTAGCTTGAAATCCATGCGATACACAAGATTTAGCTTCAAATCAATGCGATGTAGAAGGTTCAGCTTCAAATCCATGCGACACATATGATTTAGCTTCAAATCAATTCGAAGTACAATGCTTAGATTCAAATCCATGCGAAACAAATGATTTAGCTTCAAATGAATGCGAAGTTCAAGAATTAGCTTCAAATCCATGCAAAACAAATGGTTTAGCTACAAATACTTGTGATATACATTATTTAGCTACAACTGCATGCGAAACGAACGAGTTAGCTTCATATCCATGCGATACACATGATTTAGCTTCAAATCAATGCGATGTGGAAGGTTTAGCTTCAAATCCATGCGATACACAAGATTTAGCTTCAAATCAATGCGATGTAGAAGGTTCAGCTTCAAATCCATACGAAACACATGATTTAGATTCAAATCAATTCGAAGTACAATGCTTAGATTCAAATCCATGCGAAACAAATGATTTAGCTTCAAATGAATGCGAAGTAGAAGGCTTAGCTTCAAATCCATGCAAAACAAATGATTTAGCTACAAATTCTTGTGATATACATTATTTAGCTACAACTGCTTGCGAAACGAACGAGTTAGCTTCAAATCCATGCGATACACATGATGTAACTTCAAATCAATTCGATGTGGAAGGTTTAGCTTCAAATCCATGCGATACACATGATTAAGCTTCAAATCAATGCGATGTAGATAGTTTCCTTCAAATCCATGCGACGCCCAAGATTTAGCTTCAAATCAATGCGATGTAGCAGGTTCAGCTTCAAATCCATGCGATAAAAGTGATATAGCTTCAAAAGCAGGAGGAACAAACGAGGTAGCTTCAATTCCGTGCGAAACAAATGATTTAGCTTCAAATCAATGCGAAGTAGAAGGCGTAGCTTCAAATCCATGCGAAACAAATGGTTTAGCTACAAATACTTGTGATATACATTATTTAGCTACAACTGCATGCGAAACGAACGAGTTAGCTTCAAATCCATGCGAAACACATGATTTAGCTGCGATTCAATGCGATGTAGTAGGTTCAGCTTCAAATCCATGCGATATAAGTGATATAGCTTCAAAAGCAAGACGAACAAACGAGGTAGCTTCAATTCCATGCGAAACAAATGATTTAGCTTCAAATCAATGCGAAGTAGAAGGCGTAGCTTCAAATCCATGCGAAACAAATGGTTTAGCTTCATATATTTTTGCTATACATAATTTAGCTTCAACTGCATGCGAAACAAACGAGTTAGCTTCAAATGCATGCGAAACACATGATTTAGCTTCAAATGCATGCGAAACACATGATTTAGCTTCAAATCAATGCGAAGTAGAAGACTTAGCTTCGAATCCATGAGAGAAAGTGATTTAGCTTCAGATTCTTGCAATATAAATGACATAGCTTCAAATGCATACGGAACAAACGAGTTATCTTCAAATCCATGCGATACACATGATTTAACTGCAAATCAATACGATATAGAAGTTGTAGCTTCAAATCCAAGAGAACCCATGATTTAGCTTTAGATCAATGCGATGTATAAGGTTTAGTTTCGAATCCATGCGAAACAAATGATTTTGCTTCAAACACTTGGGATATAAGTGATATAGCTTCAAATGCAGACGAATCAAACGAGTTACCTTCAAATCCAAGCGATACACATGATTTAGCGTCAAATCAGTTGCGAAGTCGAAGGCTCAGCTTAAAATCCATGCGCATCACATGATGTAGCTTCAAAACAATGCGATTTAGAAGGCTTAGCTTCAAATTCATGCGAAACGAATGGTTTAGCTTCAAATACTTGTGTTATACATGAATTAGCTTCAACTGCATGCGAAACAAACGGGTTATCTTCAAATCCATGCGAATCACATGATTTAGTTTCAAGTATATGCGAAGTAGAAGGCTTAGCTTCAAATCCATGCGTAACGAATGGTTTAGCTTCAAATGCTTGCGAATATAAGTGATATAGCTTCAAATGCAGGCAAAACAAACGGGTTAGCTTCAAATCCAAACGAAACACATGATTTAGCTTCAAATCAATGCGAAGTTGAAAGGTCAGCTTCAAATCGTCGCGAAGCGCATGATTAAGTTTCAAATACATGCGAATATAGGTGATATAGCTTCAATGGCAGGCGAAACAAACAAGTTATCTACAAATCCATGCGAAACACATGATTTAGCTTCTAATTCATGCAAAGTAGAAGGCTTAGCTTCAAATCCATGCGAAACAAATGGCTTAGCTTCAAATACTTGCGAATATAAGGGATACAGATTCAAATGCAGGCGAAACAAAGGACTTAGCTTCAAATCCATGCGAAACACATGATTTAGCTTCAAATTCATGCGAAGTATAAGGCTTAGCTTCAAATCCATGCGAAACGAATTATTTAGCTTGATATAATTGTGACATACATGATTTAGCTTCAGCTGCATGCGAAACAATCGATATAGCTTCACACCCAATGGAAACAAAAGATCTAACTGCAAATCAATGCGAAGTGGTAGGCTTAGCTTTAAATACATGAGAAAAAAATGGTTTAGCTTCAAATAATTGTTATATACATGATTTAGCTTCAACTGCATTCGAAACAAACGAGTTAGCTTCAAATCCAAACGAAATACATGATTTAATTTCAAATCAATGCGAAGTGGAAAGTTTAGCTTCAAATCCAAGCGGAACAAATGGATTAGCTTAAAGTACTTGCGAATATAATTAGTGTAGCTTCAAATGCAGGCGAAACAAACGAGTTAGCTTATAATCCATGCGTAACAGATGGTTTAGCTTCAAATATTTGCGATATAAATAATATAGATTCAAATCCAGGCGAAACGCACGAGTTAGCTTCAAATCCATGCGAAACACATGATTCAGCTGCAAATCAATGCGATGTAGAAGGTTTAGCTTCAAATCCATGCCAAACACATGATTTAGATTCAAATCCATGGGATGTAGAAGGCTTAGCTTCAAATCCATGCGAAACACATTATTTATCTGCAAATCAGTGCGAAGTTGAAGGCTCAGGTTCAAATCCATGCGATCGAAATGGTTCATCTTCAAATGCTTGTGAAAGACATGATTTAGCATCAAATACTTGTGAAAGACATGATTTAGCTTCAACTGCATGCGAAACACATTATTTAGCTGCAAATCAGTGCGAAGTAGAAGGCTCGGGTTCAAATCAATGCGATTCAAATGGTTCATTTTCAAATACTTGTGAAAGACATGATTTAGCTTCAACTGCATGCGAAACACATGATTTAGAATCAAATCCATGGGATGTAGAAGGTTTAGCTTCAAATCCATGCGAAACAAATGATTTAGCTTCAAATCAATGCGAAGTAGAAGGATTAGCTTCAAATCCATGCGATACACAAGATTTAGCTTCGAATCAATGCGATGTAGAAGGTTCAGCATCAAATCCATGCGACACATATGATTTAGCTTCAAATACTTGCGATATAAGTGATATAGTTTCAAATGGAGGCGAAACGAACGAGTTAGCTTCAAATCCATGCGAAATATATGATTTAGCTGCAAATCAATGTGATGTGGAAGGTTTAGCTTCAAATCCATGCGATACACAAGATTGAGCTTCAAATCAATGCGCTGTAGCAGGTTCAGCTTCAAATCCATGCGATACACAAGATTTAGCTTCAAATCAATGCGATGTAGAAGGTTCAGCTTCAAATCCATGCGACACATATGATTTAGCTTCAAATACTTGCGATATAAGTGATATAGCTTCAAAAGCTGTAGGAACAAACGAGGTAGCTTCAATTCCATGCGAGACACATGATTTAGCTTCAAATCAGTGCGATGTAGAAGGTTTAGCTTCAAATCCAAACGAGACACATGTTTTAGCTTCAAATCAATTCGAAGGACAAGGCTTAGATTCAAATCCATGCGAAACAAATGCTTTAGCTTCAAATCAATGCGAAGTAGAAGGCGTAGCTTCAAATCCATGCGAAACAAATGGTTTAGCTACAAATACTTGTGATATACATTATTGAGCTACAACTGCTTGCGAAACTAACGAGTTAGCTTCAAATCTATGCGAAACACACGATTTATCTTCAAATCAATGCGATGTAGAAGGTTTAGCTTCAAATCAATAAGAGGTAGAAGGTTTAGCTTCAAATCAATAGAATATAGAAGGTTTAGCTTCAAATCAATGCGATGTATAAGGTTTAGCTTCAAATCCATACGAAACACATGATTTAGCTTCAAATCAATTCGAAGGGCAAGGCTTAGATTCAAATCCATGCGAAACAAATGATTTAGCTTCAAATCAATACGATGTAGAAGGTTTAGCTTCAAATCCATGCGATACACAAGATTTAGCTTCAAATCAATGCGATGTAGAAGGTTTAGCTTCAAATCCATGCGAAACAAATGATTTAGCATCAGATACTCCTGATATAACTGATATAGCTTCAAATGCAGGGGAAACAAACGAGTTAGCATCAAACCCATGCAAAACACATGATTTAGCTTCAAATCAATGCGATGTAGAAGGTTCAGCTTCAAATCCATACGAAACACATTATTTAGCTTCAAATCAATTCGAAGTACAATGCTTAGATTCAAATCCATGCGAAACAAATGATTTAGCTTCAAATGAATGCGAAGTAGAAGGCTTAGCTTCAAATCCATGCAAAACAAATGGTTTAGCTACAAATGCTTGTGATATACATTATTTAGCTACAACTGCATGCGAAACAAACGAGTTAGGTTCAAATCCATGCTATATACATGCTTTAGCTTCAAATCAATGCGATGTAGAATGTTAAGCTTCAAATCCATGCGATACACAAGATTTAGCTTCAAATCAATGCGATGTAGTAGGTTCAGCTTCAAATCCATGCGACACATATGATTTAGCTTCAAATACTTGCGATATAAGTGATATAGCTTCAAAAGCTGTAGGAACAAACGAGGTAGTTTCAATTCCATGCGAGACACATGATTTAGCTTCAAATCAATGCGATGTAGAAGGTTTAGCTTCAAATTCAAGCGTAACACATGATTTAGCTTCAAATACTTGCGATATAAGTGATATAGCTTCGAATACAGGCGAAACGATCGAGTTAGCTTCAAATCCATACGAAACACAAGATTTAGCTTCAAATCAATGCGATGTAGAAGGTTCAGCTTCAAATCCATGCGACACATATGATTTAGCTTCAAATACTTGCGATATAAGTGATATAGCTTGAAAAGCTGGAGGAACAAACGAGGTTGCTTCAATTCCATGCGAAACACATGATTTAGCTTCAAATCAATGCGAAGTAGAAGGCGTAGCTTCAAATCCATGCAAAACAAATGGTTTAGCTACGAATATTTGTGATATACATTATTTAGCTACAACTGCATGCGAAACTAACGATTTAACTTCAAATCCATGCGAAACACACGATTTATCTTCAAATCAATGCGATGTAGAAGGTTTAGCTTCAAATCAATAAGAGGTAGATGGTTTAGCTTCAAATCAATAGAATATAGAAGGTTTAGCTTCAAATAAATGCGAAGTAGAAGGTTTAGCTTCAAATCCATACGACACACATGATTTAGATTCAAATCAATTCGAAGGACAAGGCTTAGATTCAAATCCATGCGAAACAAATGATTTAGCTTCATAATGAATGCGAAGTAGAAGGCTTGGCTTCAAATCCATGCAAAACAAATGGTTTAACTACAAATACTTGTGATAAACATTATTTAGCTACAACTGCATGCGAAACAAACGAGTTAACTTCAAATCCATGCGATACATATGATTTAGCTTCAAATCAATGCGATGTAGAAGGTTTCGCTTCAAATCCATGCGATACACAAGATTTAGCTTCAAATCAATGCGATGTAGTAGGTTCAGCTTCAAATCCATGCGACACATATGATTTAGTTTCAAATACTTGCGATATAAGTGATATAGCTTCAAAAGCTGTAGGAACAAACGAGGTAGTTTCAATTCCATGCGAGACACATGATTTAGCTTCAAATCAATGCGATGTAGAAGGTTTAGCATCAAATTCAAGCGTAACACATGATTTAGCTTCAAATACTTGCGATATAAGTGATATAGCTTCGAATACAGGCGAAACGATCGAGTTAGCTTCAAATCCATACGAAACACAAGATTTAGCTTCAAATCAATGCGATGTAGTAGGTTCAGCTTCAAATCCATGCGACACATATGATTTAGCTTCAAATACTTGCGATATAAGTGATATAGCTTGAAAAGCTGGAGGAACAAACGAGGTTGCTTCAATTCCATGCGAAACACATGATTTAGCTTCAAATCAATGCGAAGTAGAAGGCGTAGCTTCAAATCCATGCAAAACAAATGGTTTAGCTACGAATACTTGTGATATACATTATTTAGCTACAACTGCATGCGAAACTAACGATTTAGCTTCAAATCCATGCGAAACACACGATTTATCTTCAAATCAATGCGATGTAGAAGGTTTAGCTTCAAATCAATAAGAGGTAGATGGTTTAGCTTCAAATCAATAGAATATAGAAGGTTTAGCTTCAAATAAATGCGAAGTAGAAGGCTTATCTACAAATCCATGCGATACAAATTGTTTAGCTTCAAATACTTGGGATATACATGATTTAGCGTCAACTGCACTCGAAACAAACGAGTTAGCTTCAAATACATGCGAAACACATGATTTAGCTTCAAATCAATGCGAAGTAGAAGGCTTATCTTCAAATCCATGCGATAGCAATTGTTTAGCTGCAAATACTTGGGATATGCATGATTTAGCTTCAACTGCACTCGATACAAACGAGTTAGCTTCAAATACATGCGAAACACATGATTTAGATTCAAAACAATGCGTATTAGAAGGCTTAGCTTCAAATCCATGCGAAACGAATGATTTAGCTTTAAATACTTGCAGTATAAATGAAAGAGCTTCAAATGCAAGCGAAACAAACGATTTAGCTTCAAATCAATGCGAAACAAATGGTTTAGCATCAAATACTGGTGATATACATGATTTTGCTTCAGCTGCATGCGACACAAACGACTTAGCTTCACACCCAAGGGAAACACATGATTTAACTTCAAATCAATGCGAAGTAGAAGGCTTAGCTCCAAATCAATGGGAAACTAATGGTTTAGCTTCAAATACTTGTGATATACATAATTTATATTCAACTGCATGCGAAACAAACGAGTTAGCTTCATATCCAAGTGAAACACATGATTTAGTTTCAAATCAATGCGAAGTAGAAGGCTTAGCTTCAAATCAATGCGAATCAAATGATTCTGCTTCAAGTACTTGTGATATAGTTGATTTAGCTTCAACTGCATGCGAAAGAAACGAGTTAGCTTCAAATCAATGCGAAGTGTGAGGTTTATCTTCAAATCCATGGGAAACAAATGGTTTAGCTTCAAATACTTGTAATATACATAATTTTGCTTCAGATGCATGCGAAACAAACGATTTAGCTTCACACCCAAGGGAAACACATGATTTAACTTCAAATCAATGCGAAGTAGAAGGCTTAGCATCAAATCCATGCAACACAAATTATTTAGCTTCTTATACTTGCGATATAAGTGATATAGCTTCAAATGCAGGCGAAACAAACGAGTGATCCTCAAATCCAAGCGTAACACATGATTTAAATTCAAATCAATGGGAAGTAGAAGATGTACCTCCAAATCCATGCGAAACAAATGGTTCAGCTTCAAATACTTGTGATATACATGATTTACCTTCAACTGCATGCGAAACAAACGAGTTAGCTTCAAATCCAAGCGAAACACATGATTTAGCTTCAAATCAATGCGAAATAGAAGGCTTAGCATCAAATCCATGCGACGCAAACTATTTAGCTTCATGTACATGTGATACATGTGATATAGCTTCAAATGCAGGCGAAACACACGAGTGAGCTTTAAATCCAAGCGTAACACATGATTTAACTTCGAATCAATGGGAAGTAGAAGGCTTAGCATCAAATTCATGCAACAAAAATCATTTAGCTTCTTATACTTGCGATATAAGTGATATAGCTTCAAATGCAGGCGAAACAAACGAGTGAGCTTTAAATCCAAGCGAAACACATGATTTAACTTCAAATCAATGCGAAGTAGAAGATTTAGGTTCAAAGACATGCGAAACAAATGGTTCAGCTTCAAATACTTGTGATATACATGATTTACCTTCAACTGCATGCGAAACAAACGAGTTAGCTTCAAATCCAAGCGTAACACATGATTTAACTTCAAATCAATGGGAAGTAGAAGATGTACCTTCAAATCCATGCGAAACACATGGTTTAGCTTCAAATACTTGTGGTATACATGATTTAGCTTCAACTGCATGCGAAACAAACGAGTTAGCTTCAAATCCAAGCGAAACACATGATTTAGCTAGAAATCAATGTGAAATAGAAGCCTTAGCATCAAATCCATGCGACACAAATTATTTAGCTTCATATACGTGTGATACAAGTGATATAGCTTCAAATGCAGGCGAAACACACGAGTGAGCTTTAAATCCAAGCGTAACACATGACTTAACTTCAAATCAATGCGAAGTAGAAGGCTTAGCATCAAATTCATGCAACACAAATTATTTAGCTTCTTATACTTGCGATATAAGTGATATAGCTTCAAATCAATGCGATGTAGAAGGTTTAGCTATAAATCCATGCCATACACAAGATTTAGCTTCAAATCAATTCGAAGGACAAGGCTTAGGTTCAAATCCATGCGAAACAAATAATTTAGCTTCAAATGAATGCGAAGTAGAAGGCTTAGCTTCAAATCCATGCAAAACAAATGGTTTAGCTACAAATACTTGTGATATACATCATTTAGCTACAACTGCATGCTAAACGGACGAGTTAGCTTAAAATCCATGCGAAACACATGAATCAGCTGCAAATCAATGCAATGTAGAAGGTTTAGCTTCAAATCCATGCGAAACACATGATTTAGCTGCAAATCAATGCGATGTAGAAGGTTTAGCTTCAAATCCATACGAAACACATGATTTAGCTTCAAATCAATTCGAAGGGCAAGGCTTAGATTCAAATCCATGCGAAACAAATGATTTAGCTTCAGATGAATGCGAAGTAGAAGGCTCAGCTTCAAATCCATGCGGCACATATGATTTAGCTTTAAATACTTGCGATATAAGTGATATAGTTTCAAATGGAGGCGAAACGAACGAGTTAGCTTCAAATCCATGCGAAACACATGATTTAGCTTCAAATCAATGCGATGTAGAAGGTTTAGCTTCATATTCAAGTGTAACACATGATTTAGCTTCAAATATTTGCGATATAAGTGATATAGCTTCGAATACAGGCGAAACGAACGAGTTAGCTTAAAATCCATGCGAAACACATGAATCAGCTGCAAATCAATGCAATGTAGAAGGTTTAGCTTCAAATCCATGCGAAACACATGATTTAGCTGCAAATCAATGCGATGTAGAAGGTTTAGCTTCAAATCCATACGAAACACATGATTTAGCTTCAAATCAATTCGAAGGGCAAGGCTTAGATTCAAATCCATGCGAAACAAATGATTTAGCTTCAGATGAATGCGAAGTAGAAGGCTCAGCTTCAAATCCATGCGGCACATATGATTTAGCTTTAAATACTTGCGATATAAGTGATATAGTTTCAAATGGAGGCGAAACGAACGAGTTAGCTTCAGATCCATGCGAAACACATGATTTAGCTGCAAATCAATGTGATGTAGAAGGTTTAGCTTCAAATCGATGCGATACACAAGATTTAGCTTCAAATCAATGCGATGTAGAAGGTTCAGCTTCAAACCCATGCGACACATATGATTTAGCTTCAAATACTTGCGATATAAGTGATATAGCTTCAAAAGCTGGAGGAACAAACGAGGAGGCTTCAATTCCATGCGAAACAAATGATTTAGCTTCAAATCAATGCGAAGTAGAAGGCGTAGCTTCAAATCCATGCGAAACAAATGGTTTAGCTACAAATACTTGTGATATAGATTATTTAGCTACAACTGCATGCGAAACTAACGAGTTAGCTTCAAATCCATGCGATACACATGATTTAGCTTCAAATCAATGCGATGTGGAAGGTTTAGCTTCAAATCCATGCGATACACAAGATTTAGCTTCAAAACAATGCGATGTAGTAGGTTCAGCTTCAAATCCATGCGACACATATGATTTAGCTTCAAATACTTGCGATATAAGTGATATAGCTTCAAAAGCTGTAGGAACAAACGAGGTAGCTTCAATTCCATGCGAGACACATGATTTAGCTTCAAATCAATGCGATGTAGAAGGTTTAGCTTCAAATCCAAACGAAACACATATTTTAGCTTCAAATCAATTCGAAGGACAAGGCTTAGATTCAAATCCATGCGAAACAAATGCTTTAGCTTCAAATCAATGCGATGTAGAAGGTTTAGCTTCAAATCAATAAGAGGTAGAAGGTTTAGCTTCAAATCAATAGAATATAGAAGGTTTAGCTTCAAATCAATGCGATGTAGAAGGTTTAGCTTCAAATCCATACGAAACGCATGATTTAGCTTCAAATCAATTCGAAGGGCAAGGCTTAGATTCAAATCCATGCGAAACAAATGATTTAGCTTCAGATGAATGCGAAGTAGAAGGCACAGCTTCAAATCCATGCGGCACATATGATTTAGCTTTAAATACTTGCGATATAAGTGACATAGTTTCAAATGGAGGCGAAACGAACGAGTTAGCTTCAAATCCATGCGACAGATATGATTTAGCTTCAAATACTTGCGATATAAGTGATATAGCTTTAAAAGCTGTAGGAACAAACGAGGTAGCTTCAATTCCACGCGATACACATGATTCAGCTTCAAACACTTGCGATATAAGTGATGTAGATTCAACTGCAAGCAAAACGAACGAGTTAGCTTCAAATCTATGCGAAACACATGATTCAGCTGCAAATCAATGCGATGTAGAAGGATTAGCTTCAAATCCATGCGAAACACATTATTTAGCTGCAAATCAGTGCGAAGTAGAAGGCTCGGGTTCAAATCAATGCGATTCAAATGGTTCATCTTGAAATACTTGTGAAAGACATGATTTAGCTTCAACTGCATGCGAAACAAATGATTTAGCTTCAAATCAATGCGATGTAGAAGGTTTAGCAACAAATCCATGCGATACACATGATTTAGCTTCGAATACTTGCGATATAAGTGATAAAGCTTCAAATACAGGCGAAACGAACGAGTTAGCTTCAAATCTATGCGAAGGACATGATTCAGCTGCAAATCAATGCGATGTAGAAGTTTTAGCTTCAAATCCATGCGAATCAAATGGTTTAGCTTCAAATACTTGTGATATACGTTATTTAGATTTAACTGCGTGCGCAACGAACGAGTTAGCTTCAAATCCATGCGAAACACATTATTTAGCTTCAAATCAATGCGATGTAGAAGGTTTAGCTTCAAATCCATACGAAACACATGATTTAGCGTTAAATCAATTCGAAGGACAAGGCTTATATTCAAATCCATGCGAAACAAATAATTTAGCTTCGAATCAATGCGATGTAGAAGGTTTAGCTTCAAATCCATGCGATACACATTATTTAGCTGCAAATAGGTGCGAAGTAGAAGGCTTGGGTTCAAATCAATGCGACTCAAATGGTTCATCTTCAAATACTTGTGAAAGACATGATTTATCTTCAACTGCATGCGAAACACATGATTTAGCTGCAAATCAATGCGATGAAGGAGGTTTAGCTTCAAATCCATGCGAAACAAATGATATAGCTTCAAACACTTGGGGCATAAATGATATAGCTTCAATTGAAGACTAATCAAACGAGTTAGCTTTAAAATCCACGCGATACACATGATTTAGCTACAAATATTAGCGATATAAGTGATGTAGATTCAACTGCAGGCGAAACGAACGAGTTAGCTTCAAATCCATGCGAAACACATGATTTATCTGCAAATCAATGCGATGTAGAAGGTTTAGTTTCAAATCCATGCGAAAGAAATGGTTTAGCTACAAATACTTGTGATATACATTATTTAGCTACAACTGCATGCGAAACTAACGAGTTAGCTTCAAATCCATGCGAAACACACGATTTATTTTCAAATCAATGCGATGTAGAAGGTTTGCTTGAAATCTATAAGAGGTAGATGGTTTAGCTTCAAATCAATGGAATATAGAAGGTTTAGCTTCAAATAAATGCGATGTAGAAGGTTTAGCTTCAAATCCATGCGATACACAAGATTTAGCTTCAAATCAATGCGATGTATTAGGTTCAGCTTCAAATCCATGCGACACATATGATTTAGCTTCAAATACTTGCGATATAAGTGATATACCTTCAAAAGCTGTAGGAACAAACGAGGTAGCTTCAATTCCATGCGAGACACATGATTTAGCTTCAAATTAATGCGTTGTAGAAGGTTTAGCTTCATATCCAAGTGTAACACATGATTTAGCTTCAAATATTTGCGATATAAGTGATATAGCTTCGAATACAGGCGAAACGAACGAGTTAGCTTCAAATCCATGCGAAACACATGAATCAGCTGCAAATCAATGCAATGTAGAAGGTTTAGCTTCAAATCCATGCGAAACACACGATTTATCTTCAAATCAATGCGATGTAGAAGGTTTGCTTAAAATCTATAACAGGTAGATGGTTTAGCTTCAAATCAATGGAATATAGAAGGTTTAGCTTCAAATAAATGCGATGTAGAAGGTTTAGCTTCAAATCCATGCGATACACAAGATTTAGCTTCAAATCAATGCGAAGTATTAGGTTCAGCTTCAAATCCATGCGACACATATGATTTAGCTTCAAATACTTGCGATATAAGTGATATAGCTTCAAAAGCTGTAGGGACAAACGAGGTAGCTTCAATTCCATGCGAGACACATGATTTAGCTTCAAATCAATGCGATGTAGAAGGTTTAGCTTTATATCCAAGTGTAACACATGATTTAGCTTCAAATATTTGCGATATAAGTGATATAGCTTAGAATACAGGCGAAACGAACGAGTTAGCTTCAAATCCATGCGAAACACATTATTTAGCTGCAAATCAGTGCGAAGTAGAAGGCTCGGGTTCAAATCAATGCAATTCAAATGGTACATCTTCAAATACTTGTGAAAGACATGATTTAGCTTCAACTGCATGCGAAACAAATGATTTAGCTTCAAATCAATGCGATGTAGAAGGTTTAGCAACAAATCCATGCGATACACATGATTTAGCTTCGAATACTTGCGATATAAGTGATAAAGCTTCAAATACAGGCGAAACGAACGAGTTAGCTTCAAATCTATGCGAAGGACATGATTCAGCTGCAAATCAATGCGATGTAGAAGTTTTAGCTTCAAATCCATGCGAATCAAATGGTTTAGCTTCAAATACTTGTGATATACGTTATTTAGATTTAACTGCGTGCGCAACGAACGAGTTAGCTTCAAATCCATGCGAAACACATTATTTAGCTTCAAATCAATGCGATGTAGAAGGTTTAGCTTCAAATCCATACGAAACACATGATTTAGCTTTAAATCAATTCGAAGGACAAGGCTTATATTCAAATCCATGCGAAACAAATAATTTAGCTTCAAATCAATGCGATGTAGAAGGTTTAGCTTCAAATCCATGCGATACACATTATTTAGCTGCAAATAGGTGCGAAGTAGAAGGCTTGGGTTCAAATCAATGCGACTCAAATGGTTCATCTTCAAATACTTGTGAAAGACATGATTTAGCTTCAACTGCATGCGAAACACATGATTTAGCTGCAAATCAATGCGATGAAGGAGGTTTAGCTTCAAATACATGCGATATAAGTGATATAGCTTCAAATCAATGCGAAGTAGAAGGCTTTGCTCCAAATCAATGCGAAACAAATGGTTTAGCTTCAAATACTGTTGATATACATGATTTAGCTTCAAATGAATGCGAAGTAGAAGCCTTATCTTCGAAACCATGCGATACAAATGATTCAGATTCAAATACTTGCGATAAAAGTGATATAGCTTCAAATGCAGGCGAAACAAACGAGTGATCTTCAAATCCAAGCGTAACACATGATTTAACTTCAAATCAATACGAAGTAGAAGATTTAGGTTCAAATACATGCGAAACAAATGGTTCAGCTACAAATACTTGTGATATACATGATTTACCTTCAACTGCATGCGAAACAAACGATTTAGCTTCACACCCAAGGGAAACACATGATTTAACTTCAATCAATGCGAAGTAGAAGGCTTAGCATCAAATCCATGCAACACAAATTATTTAGCTTCTTATACTTGCGTCATAAGTGATATAGCTTCAAATGCAGGCGAAACAAACGAGTGATCCTCAAATCCAAGCGTAACACATGATTTAACTTCAAATCAATGGGAAGTAGAAGATGTACCTCCGAATCCATGCGAAACAAATGGTTTAGCATCAAATACTTGTGATATACATGATTTTGCTTCAGCTGCATGCGACACAAACGACTTAGCTTCACACCCAAGGGAAACACATGATTTAACTTCAAATCAATGCGAAGTAGAAGGCTTAGCTCCAAATCAATGGGAAACTAATGGTTTAGCTTCAAATACTTGTGATATACATAATTTATATTCAACTGCATGCGAAACAAACGAGTTAGCTTCATATCCAAGTGAAACACATGATTTAGTTTCAAATCAATGCGAAGTAGAAGGCTTAGCTTCAAATCCATGCGAATCAAATGATTCTGCTTCAAGTACTTGTGATATAGTTGATTTAGCTTCAACTGCATGCGAAAGAAACGAGTTAGCTTCAAATCAATGCGAAGTGTGAGGTTTATCTTCAAATCCATGGGAAACAAATGGTTTGGCTTCAAATACTTGTAATATACATAATTTTGCTTCAGATGCATGCGAAACAAACGATTTATCTTCACACCCAAGGGAAACACATGATTTAACTTCAAATCAATGCGAAGTAGAAGGCTTAGCATCAAATCCATGCAACACAAATTATTTAGCTTCTTATACTTGCGATATAAGTGATATAGCTTCAAATGCAGGCGAAACAAACGAGTGATCTTCAAATCCAAGCGCAACACATGATTTAACTTCAAATCAATGCGAAGTAGAAGATTTAGGTTCAAATACATGCGAAACGAATGGTTCAGCTTCAAATACTTGTGATATACATGATTTACCTTCAACTGCATGCGAAACAAACGAGTTAGCTTCAAATCCAAGCAAAACACATGATTTAGCTTCAAATCAATGCGAAATAGAAGCCTTAGCATCAAATCCATGCGACACAAATTATTTAGCTTCATATACATGTGATACAAGTGATATAGCTTCAAATGCAGGCGAAACAAACGAGTGAGCTTTAAATCCAAGCGAAACACATGATTGAACTTCAAATCAATTCGAAATAGAAGGCTTAGCTTTAACGCCATGCGAATCGAATGATTTAGGTTCAAATACTTGCGAATATGAGGGATACAGCTTCAAATGCCTGCGAAACCAACCAGTTAGCTTCAAGTCCACGCGAAACACATGATTTAGCTTCAAATCAATGGGAAGTAGAAGGCTTAGCATCAAATCCATGCAACGCAAGTTAATTAGCTGCTCATACTTGCGATATAAGTGATCTAGCTTCAAATGCAGGCTAAACAAACGAGTGATCCTCAAATCCAAGCGTAAGACATGATTTAACTTCAAATCAATGGGAAGTAGAAGATGTTCCTCCAAATCTATGCGATACAAATGGTTCAGCTTCAAATACTTGTGATATACATGATGTAGCTTCAACTGCATGCGAAACAAACGAGTTAGCTTCAAATCCAAGCGAAACACATGATTTAAATTCAAATCAATGCGAAGTAGAAGATTTAGGTTCAAATACATGCGAAACGAATGGTTCAGCTTCAAATACTTGTGATATACATGATTTACCTTCAACTGCATGCGAAACAAATGAGTTAGCTTCAAATGAATGCGAAGTGTGAGGTTTATCTTCAAATCCATGCGAAACAAATGGTTTAGCTTCAAATACTTGTAATATACATAATTTTGCTTCAGATGCATGCGAAACAAACGATTTAGCTTCACACCCAAGGGAAACACATGATTTAACTTCAAATCAATGCGAAGTAGAAGGCTTAGCATCAAATCCATGCAACACAAATTATTTAGCTTCTCATACTTGCGATATAAGTGATATAGCTTCAAATGCAGGCGAAACAAACGAGTGATCCTCAAATCCAAGCGTAACACATGATTTAACTTCAAATCAATGGGAAGTAGAAGATGTACCTCCAAATCCATGCGAAACAAATTGTTCAGCTTCAAATACTTGCGATATACATGATTTACCTTCAACTGCATGCGAAACAAACGAGTTAGCTTCAAATCCAAGCGAAACACATGATTTAGCTTCAAATCAATGCGAAATAGAAAGCTTAGCACCAAATCCATGCGACACAAACTATTTAGCTTCATATACATGTGATACATGTGATATAGCTTCAAGTGCAGGCGAAACACACGAGTGAGATTTAAATCCAAGCGTAACACATGATTTAACTTCAAATCAATGGGAAGTAGAAGGCTTAGCATCAAATTCATGCAACACAAATTATTTAGCTTCTTATATTTGCGATATAAGTGATATAGCTTCAAATGCAGGCGAAACAAACGAGTGAGCTTTAAATCCAAGCGAAACACATGATTTAACTTCAAATCAATGCGAAATAGAAGGCTTAGCTTTAACGCCATGCGAATCGAATGATTTAGGTTCAAATACTTGCGAATATGAGGGATACAGCTTCAAATGCCTGCGAAACCAACCAGTTAGCTTCAAGTCCACGCGAAACACATGATTTAGCTTCAAATCAATGCGACACACATGATTTAGCTTCAAATCAATGCGAAGTAGAAGGCTTAGCTTCAAATCCATTCGAAACACATGGTTTAGATGCAAATCAATGCAATGTAGACGGTTTAGCTTCAAATCCATCTGAAACATATAATATAGCTTCAGATACTTGCGATATAAGTGATATAGCTTCAAACGCAGACGAAACCAACCAGTTAGCTTCAAATCGAAGCAAAACACATGATTTAGCTTCAAATGCAGGCGAAACAAGTGGCTTAGCTTCAACTACTTGTGATATACATGATTTAGATTCACCTGCATGCGAAACAAACGAGTTAGCTTCAAATACATGCTAAACACATGATTTAGCTTCAAACCAATGCGATGTAGAAGGTTTAGCTTCATATCCGCGCGAAACAAATGATTTACATTCAAATACTTGCGATATAAGTAATATAGCTTCAAATGCAGGAGAGACAAATGAGTTAGCTTCAAATCCACGCGAAACACATGATTCAACTTCAAATCAATATGATGTAGAATGTTTAGCTACAAATCCGCGCGAAACAAACGATTTAGCTTCAGATACTTGCGATTTAATTGATATAGCTTCAAATGCAGGCGAAACGAACGAGTTAGCTTCAAATCCATGCGAAACACCTTGTTTCTCTTCAAATCAATGCGAAACACGTGATTTAGCTTCAAATTCATGCGAAACGCATGGTTTAGCTTGATATTCATGCGAAACAAATGGTGCTGCTTCAAATACTTGTGATATACATAATTTAGCTTCAACAGCTTGCGAAACAAAGGAGTTAGCTTCAAATCCAAATCAAACACATCAGTTAATTACAAATCGATGCGAAGTAGAAGGCTTAGCTCAAAATAAATGCGAAACAAATAGTTTAGCTTCTAATACTTGTGATATACATGATTTAGCTTCAACTGCATGCCAAACAAACGAGTTAGCTTCAAATGCGTGCGAAACACATGACTTAGTTTCAAATACATGCGATATAAGTGATATAGCTTCAAATCAATGCGAAGTAGAAGGCTTTGCTCCAAATCAATGCGAAACAAATGGTTTAGCTTCAAATACTGGTGATATACATGATTTAGCTTCAAATGAATGCGAAGTAGAAGCCTTATCTTCGAAACCATGCGATACAAATGATTCAGATTCAAATACTTGCGATAAAAGTGATATAGCTTCAAATGCAGGCGAAACAAACGAGTGATCTTCAAATCCAAGCGTAACACATGATTTAACTTCAAATCAATACGAAGTAGAAGATTTAGGTTCAAATACATGCGAAACAAATGGTTCAGTTACAAATACTTGTGATATACATGATTTACCTTCAACTGCATGCGAAACAAACGATTTAGCTTCACACCCAAGGGAAACACATGATTTAACTTCAATCAATGCGAAGTAGAAGGCTTAGCATCAAATCCATGCAACACAAATTATTTAGCTTCTTATACTTGCGACATAAGTGATATAGCTTCAAATGCAGGCGAAACAAACGAGTGATCCTCAAATCCAAGCGTAACACATGATTTAACTTCAAATCAATGGGAAGTAGAAGATGTACCTCCGAATCCATGCGAAACAAATGGTTTAGCATCAAATACTTGTGATATACATGATTTTGCTTCAGCTGCATGCGACACAAACGACTTAGCTTCACACCCAAGGGAAACACATGATTTAACTTCAAATCAATGCGAAGTAGAAGGCTTAGCTCCAAATCAATGGGAAACTAATGGTTTAGCTTCAAATACTTGTGATATACATAATTTATATTCAACTGCATGCGAAACAAACGAGTTAGCTTCATATCCAAGTGAAACACATGATTTAGTTTCAAATCAATGCGAAGTAGAAGGCTTAGCTTCAAATCCATGCGAATCAAATGATTCTGCTTCAAGTACTTGTGATATAGTTGATTTAGCTTAAACTGCATGCGAAAGAAACGAGTTAGCTTCAAATCAATGCGAAGTGTGAGGTTTATCTTCAAATCCATGGGAAACAAATGGTTTGGCTTCAAATACTTGTAATATACATAATTTTGCTTCAGATGCATGCGAAACAAACGATTTATCTTCACACCCAAGGGAAACACATGATTTAACTTCAAATCAATGCGAAGTAGAAGGCTTAGCATCAAATCCATGCAACACAAATTATTTAGCTTCTTATACTTGCGATATAAGTGATATAGCTTCAAATGCAGGCGAAACAAACGAGTGATCTTCAAATCCAAGCGCAACACATGATTTAACTTCAAATCAATGCGAAGTAGAAGATTTAGGTTCAAATACATGCGAAACGAATGGTTCAACTTCAAATACTTGTGATATACATGATTTACCTTCAACTGCATGCGAAACAAACGAGTTAGCTTCAAATCCAAGCAAAACACATGATTTAGCTTCAAATCAATGCGAAATAGAAGCCTTAGCATCAAATCCATGCGACACAAATTATTTAGCTTCTTATACTTGCGATATAAGTGATATAGCTTCAAATGCAGGCGAAACAAACGAGTGACCTTCAAATCCAACCCTAACACATGATTTAGCTTCAAATCAATGCGATGTAGAAGGTTTAGCTTCAAATCCATGCGATACACATGATTTAGCTTCAAATACTTGCGATATAAGTGATATAGCTTCAAATACAGGCGAAACGAACGAGTTAGCTTCAAATCCATGCGATACACAAGATTTAGCTTCAAATCAATGCGATGTAGAAGGTTTAGCTTCAAATCCATGACATACACAAGATTCAGCGTCAAATCAATTCGAAGGACAAGGCTTAGATTCAAATCCATGCGAAACAAATGATTTAGCTTCAAATGAATGCGAAGTAGAAGGCTTAGCTTCAAATCCATGCAAAACAAATGGTTTAGCTACAAATACTTGTGATATATACCATTTAGCTATAATTGCATGCGAAACGAACGAGTTAGCTTCAAAACCATGCGATTCACATGATGTAGCTTCAAATCAATGCGATGTAGAAGGTTTAGCTTCAAATCCACGCGAAACAAATGATTTAGCTTCAAACGCTTGGGGTATAAGTGATATAGCTTCAAATGAAGACTAATCAAACGAGTTAGCTTCAAAATCCACGCGATACACATGATTTGGCTTCAAATCCTAGCGATATAAGTCATGTAGATTCAACTGCAGGCAAAACGAACGAGTTAGCTTGAAATCCTTGCGAAACACATGATTTAGCTGCAAATCAATGTGATGTAGAAGGTTTAGCTTCAAAATCCACGCGATACACATGATTTAGCTTCAAACACATGCGATATAAGTGATGTACATTCAACTGCAGGCAAAACGAACGAGTTAGCTTGAAATCCTTGCGAAAAACATGATTTAGCTGCAAATCAATGTGATGTAGAAGGTTTAGCTTCAAACCCATGCAAAACACATGATTTAGCTGCAAATCAATGCGATGTAGAAGGTTTAGCTTCAAAACAATAAGAGGTAGAAGGTTTAGCTTCAAATCAATAGAATGTAGAAGGTTTAGCGTCCAATCAATGCGATGTAGAAGGTTTAGCTTCAAATCCATACGAAACACATGATTTAGCTTCAAATGAATGCGAAGTAGAAGGCTTAGCTTCAAATCCATGCAAAACAAATGGTTTAGCTACAAATACTTGTGATATACACCATTTAGCTACAATTGCATGCGAAACGAACGAGTTAGCTTCAAATCCATGCGATTCACATGATGTAGCTTCAAATCAATGCGATGTAGAAGGTTTAGCTTCATATCCATGCGATACACAAGATTTAGCTTCAAATCAATGCGATGTACTAGGTTCAGCTTCAAATACATGCGACACATATGATTTAGCTTCAAATACTTGCGATATAAGTGATATAGCTTCAAAAGCTGTAGGAACAAACGAGGTAGCTTCAATTCCACGCGATCCACATGATTTAGCTTCAAATCAATGCGATGTAGAAGGTTTAGCTTCAAATCCAAACGAAACACATGATTTTGCTTCAAATCAATTCGAAGGACAAGGCTTAGATTCAAATCCATGCGAAACAAATGATTTAGCTTCAAATGAATGCGAAGTAGTAGGCTTAGCTTCAAATCCATGCAAAACAAATGATTTAGCTTCAAACACTTGGGATATAAGTGATATAGCTTCAAATGCAGACTAATCAAACAAGTTAGCTTCAAAATCCATGCGATACACATGATTTAGATTCAAATCAATGCGATGTAGAAGGTTTAGCTTCAAATCCATACGAAACAAATGATTTAGCATCAGGAACTTCTGATATAACTGATATAGCTTCAAATGCAGGGGAAACAAACGAGTTAGCATCAAACCCATGCAAAACACATGATTTAGCTGCAAATCAATGCGATGTAGAAGGTTTAGCTTCAAAACAATAAGAGGTAGAAGGTTTAGCTTCAAATCAATAGAATGTAGAAGGTTTAGCGTCCAATCAATGCGATGTAGAAGGTTTAGCTTCAAATCCATACGAAACACATGATTTACCTTCAAATCAATTCGAAGGACAAGGCTTAGATTCAAATCCATGCGAAACAAATGATTTAGCTTCAAATCAATACGATGTAGAAGGTTTAGCTTCAAATCCATGCGATACACATGATTTAGCTTCAAATCAATGCGATGTAGTAGGTTCAGCTTCAAATCCATGCGGCACATATGATTTAGCTTTAAATACTTGCGATATAAGTGACATAGTTTCAAATGGAGGCAAAACGGACGAGTTAGCTTCAAATCCATGCGAGACACATGATTTAGCTTCAAATCAATGCGATGTAGAAGGTTTCGCTTCAAATCCATGCCATACACAAGATTTAGCTTGAAATCAATCCGATGTAGTAGGTTCAGCTTCAAATCCATGCGACACATACGATTTAGCTTCAAATACTTGCGATATAAGTGATATAGCTTCAAAAGCTGTAGGAACAAACGAGGTAGCTTCAATTCCATGCGAGACACATGATTTAGTTTCAAATCATTGCGATGTAGAAGGTTCAGCTTCAAATCCATACGAAACACATGATTTAGCTTCAAATCAATTCGAAGTACAATGCTTAGCTTCAAACACTTGTGGTGTAAGTGATATAGCTTCTAATGAAGACTAATCAAACGAGTTAGCTTCAAAATCCACGCGATACACATGATTTAGCGTCAAATACTAGCGATATACGTGATGTAGGTTCAACTGCAGTCGAAACGAACGATTTAGCTTCAAATCCATGCGAAACACATGATTTAGCTGCAAATCAATGTGATGTAGAAGGTTTAGCGTCAAATCCATGCGATACACAAGATTTATATTCAAATCAATGCGATGTAGAAGGTTCAGCTTCAAATCCATGCGACACATATGATTTAGCTTCAAATACTTGCGATATAAGTGATATAGCTTCAAACGCTGGAGGAACAAACGAGGAAGCTTCAATTCCATGCGAAACAAATGATTTAACTTCAAATCAATGCGTAGTAGAAGGCTTAGCTTCAGATCCATGCGATACACAAGATTTAGCTTCAAATCAATGCGATGTAGTAGGTTCAGCTTCAAATCCATGCGATATAAGTTATATAGCTTCAAAAGCAGGAGGAACAAACGAGGTAGCTTCAATTCCATGCGAAACAAATGATTTAGCTTCAAATCAATGCGAAGTAGAAGGAGTAGCTTCAAATCCATGCGAAACAAATGGTTTAGCTACAAATACTTGTGACATACATTATTTAGCTACAACTGCATGCGAAACTAACGAGTTAGCTTCAAATCCATGCGAAACACACGATTTATCTTCAAATCAATGCGATGTAGAAGGCTTAGCTTCAAATCCATGCGAAACAAATGGTTTAGCTAGAAATGCTTGTGATATACATTATTTAGCTACAACTGCATGTGAAACAAACGAGTTAGCTTCAAATCCATGCGACACATATGATTTAGCCTGCAAATCAATGCGATGTAGAAGGTTTAGCTTCAAATCCATGCTATACACAAGATTTAGCTCCAAATCAATGCGATGTAGAAGGTTCAGCTTCAAATCCATGCGACACATATGATTTAGCTTCAAATACTTGCGACATAAGTGATATAGCTTCAAAAGCTGGAGGAACAAACGAGGAAGCTTCAATTCCATGCGAAACAAATGATTTAACTTCAAATCAATGCTATGTAGAAGGTATAGCTGCAAATCCATGCGACACAGATGATTTAGCTTCAGATAATTGCGATATAAGTAATATAGCTTCAAATGCAGGCGAAACAAAGGATTTGGCTTCAAATAGAAGCGAAACACATGATTTAGTTTCAAATCAATGCGATGTAGAAGGTTTAGCTTCAAATCCATGCCATACACAAGATTTAGCTTCAAATCAATTCGAAGGACAAGGCTTAGATTCAAATCCATGCGAAACAAATGATTTAGCTTCAAATGAATGCGAAGTAGAAGGCTTGGCTTCAAATCCATGCAAAACAAATGGTTTAACTACAAATACTTGTGATATACATTATTTAGCTACAACTGCATGCGAAACAAACGAGTTAACTTCAAATCCATGCGATGCACATGATTTAGCTTCAAATCAATGCGAAGTAGAAGGTTTAGCTTCAAATCCATGCGAAACACATTATTTAGCTGCAAATCAGTGCGAAGTAGAAGGCTAGGGTTCAAATCAATGCAATGCAAATTGTTCATCTTCAAATACTTGTGAAAGATATGATTTAGCTTCAACTGCATGCGAAACACATGATTTAGCTTCAAATCAATGCGATGTAGAAGGTTTAGCTTCAAATCCATGCAAAACACATGATTCAGCTTCAAATCAATGCGATGTAGAAGGTTTAGCTTCAAATCCATGCGAAACACCTTATTTAGCTGCAAATCAGTGCGAAGTAGAAGGCTCGGGTTCAAATCAATGCAATGCAAATGGTTCATCTTCATATACTTGTGAAAGATATGATTTAGCTTCAACTGCATGCGAAACACATGATTTAGCTTCAAATCAATGCGATGTAGAAGGTTTAGCTTCAAATCCATGCAAAACACGTGATTTATCTTCCAATTAATGCGAAGTAGAAGGCTTAGCTTCAAATCCATGCGAATCAAATGGTTTAGCTTCAAATACTTGTGATATACGTTATTTAGATTTAACTGCACGCGCAACGAACGAGTTAGCTTCAAATCCATGCGAAACACATGATTTATCTGCAAATCAATGCGATGAAGAAGGCATAGCTTCAAATCCATGCGAAACAAATGATATAGCTTCAAACACTTGTGGTGTAAGTGATATAGCTTCAAATGAAGACTAATCAAACGAGTTAGCTTCAAAATCCACGCGATACACATGATTTAGCTTCAAATACTAGCGATATAAGTCATGTAGATTCAACTGCAGACGAACCGAACAAGTTAGTGTCAAATCCATGCGGAACACATTATTTAGCTGCAAATCAATGCGATGTAGAAGGTTTAGCGTCAAGACAATAAGAGGTAGAAAGTTTAGCTTCAAATCAATAGTTTGTAGAAGGTTTAGCTTCAAATCCATGCGATACACATGATTAAGCTTCAAATCAATGCGATGTAGATAGTTTGCTTCGAATCCATGCGATACACAAGATTTAGCTTCAAATCAATGCGATGTAGTAGGTTCAGCTTCAAATCCATGCGATATAAGTGATATAGCTTCAAAAGCAGGAGGAACAAACGAGGTAGCTTCAATTCCATGCAAGACAAATGCTTTAGCTTCAAATCAATGCGAAGTAGAAGGCGTAGCTTCAAATCCATGCAAAACACGTGATTTTTCTTCCAATTAATGCGAAGTAGAAGGCTTATCTTCAAATCCATGCGAAACAAAAGGTTTAGCTTCAAATTCTTGTGATATACGTTATTTAGATTTAACTGCATGCGCAACGAACGAGTTAGCTTCAAATCCATGCGATACACATGATTTAGCATCAAATCAATGCGATGTAGAAGGTTTAGCTACAAATCCATGCCATACAAAAGATTTAGCTTCAAATCAATTCGAAGGACAAGGCTTAGATTCAGATCCATGAGAAATAAATGATTTAGCTTCAAATGAATGCGAAGTAGAAGGCTTAGCTTCAAATCCATGCAAAACAAATGGTTTAGCTACAAATACTTGTGATATACATCATTTAGCTACAACTGCATGCTAAACGAACGAGTTAGCTTCAAATCCATGCGATACACATGATTTAGCTTCAAATCAATGCGATGTGGAAGGTATAGCTTCAAATCCATGCGATACACAAGATTTAGCTTCAAATCAATGCGATGAAGAAGGTGTAGCTTCAAATCCATGCGAAACAAATGATATAGCTTCAAACACTTGGGGTGTAAGTGATATAGCTTCAAATGAAGACTAATTAAACGAGTTAGCTTCAAAATCCACGCGATACACATGATTTAGCTTCAAACACTTGCGATATAACTGATGTAGATTCAACTGCAGGCTAAACGAACGAGTTAGCTTCAAATCCATGCGAAACACATGATTTAGCTGCAAATCAATGTGATGTAGAAGGTTTAGCTTCAAATCCATGCGATACACAAGATTTAGCTTCAAATCAATGCGATGTAGAAGGTTCATCTTCAAATCCATGCAACACATATGATTTAGCTTCAAATACTTGCGATATAAGTGATATAGCTTGAAAAGCTGGAGGAACAAACGAGGTTGCTTCAATTCCATGCTAAACACATGATTTAGCTTCAAATCAATGCGAAGTGGAAGGCGTAGCTTCAAATCCATGCAAAACAAATGGTTTAGCTACGAATACTTGTGATATACATTATTTAGCTACAACTGCATGCGAAACTAACGATTTAGCTTCAAATCCATGCGAAACACACGATTCATCTTCAAATCAATGCGATGTAGAAGGTTTAGCCTCAAATCAATAAGAGGTAGATGGTTTAGCTTGAAATCAATAGAATATAGAAGGTTTAGCTTCAAATAAATGCGAAGTAGAAGGTTTAGCTTCAAATCCATACGAAACACATGATTTAGCTTCAAATCGATTCGAAGGACAAGGCTTAGATTCAAATCCATGCGAAACAAATGATTTAGCTTCAAATGAATGCGAAGTAGAAGGCTTAGCTTCAAATCCATGCAAAACAAATGGTTTAGCTACAAATACTTGTGATATACATTATTTAGCTACAACTGCATGCGAAACTAACGAGTTAGCTTCAAATTCATGCGATACACATGATTTAGCTTTAAATCAATGCGATGTGGAAGGTTTAGCTTCAAATCCATGCGAAACACATGATTTAGCTTCAAAACAATTCGAAGTACAATGCTTTGATTCAAATCCATGCGAAAGAAATGGTTTAGCTACAAATACTTGTGATATACATTATTTAGCTACAACTGCATGCGAAACGAACGAGTCAGCTTCAAATCCATGCGATACACATGATTTAGCTTCAAATCAATGCGATGTTGAAGGTTTAGCTTCAAATCCATGCGATACACAAGATTTAGCTTCAAATCAGTGCGATGTAGTAGGTTCAGCTTCAAATCCATGCGACACATATGATTTAGCTTCAAATACTTGCGATATAAGTGATATAGCTTCAAGTGCAGGCGAAAAAAACGAGTGATCTTCAAATCCAAGCGTAACACATGATTTAACTTCAAATCAATGGAAAGTAGAAGTCTTAGCATCAAATCCATGCAACACAAGTTATTTAGCTTCTCATGCTTGCGATATAAGTGATCTAGCTTCAAATGCAGGCGAAACAAACGAGTGAGCTTTAAATCAAGCGAAACACATGATTTAACTTGAAATCAATGCGAAGTAGAAGATTTAGGTTCAAATACATGCGAAACAAATGGTTCAGCTTCAAATACTTGTGATATACATGATTTACCTTCAACTGCATGCGAAACAAACGAGTTAGCTTCAAATCCAAGCGAAACACATGATTTAGCTTCAAATCAATTCGAAGTAGAAGGCTTAGCTTCAAATCCATGCGATATACAAGATGTAGCTTCAAATCAATGCGATGTAGTATGTTCAGCTTCAAATCCATGCGACACATTCGATTTAGCTGCAAATAATGGCGATATAAGTGATATAGCTTCAAAAGCTGTAGGAACAAACGAGGTAGCTTCAATTCCATGCGAGAAACATGATTTAGCTTCAAATCAATGCGATGTAGAAGGTTTAGCTTCAAATCCATGCCATACACAAGATTTAGCTTCAAATCAATGCGATGTAGTAGGTTCAGCTTCAAATCCATGCGACACATATGATTTAGCTTCAAATACCTGCGATATAAGTGATATAGCTTTAAAAGCTGTAGGAACAAACGAGGTAGCTACAATTCCACGCGATACACATGATTTAGCTTCAAACACTTGCGATATAAGTGATGTAGATTCAACTGCAGGCAAAACGAACGAGTTAGCTTCAAATCCATGCGAAACACACGATTTATCATCTAATCAATGCGATGTATAAGGTTTAGCTTCAAATCAATAAGAGGTAGATGGTTTGGCTTCATCATCAATAGAATATAGAAGGTTTAGCTTCAAATAAATGCGAAGTAGAAGGTTTAGCTTCAAATCCATACGACACACATGATTTAGATTCAAATCAATTCGAAGGACAAGGCTTAGATTCAAATCCATGCGAAACAAATGATTTAGCTTCAAATGAATGCGAAGTAGAAGGCTTGGCTTCAAATCCATGCAAAACAAATGGTTTAACTACAGATACTTGTGATAAACATTATTTAGCTACAACTGCATGCGAAACAAACGAGTTAACTTCAAATCCATGCGATACACATGATTTAGCTTCAAATCAATGCGATGTAGAAGGTTTCTCTTCAAATCCATGCCATACACAAGATTTAGCTTCAAATCAATGCGATGTAGTAGGTTCAGCTTCAAATCCATGCGACACATATGATTAAGCTTCAAATACTTGCGATATAAGTGATATAGCTTGAAAAGCTGTAGGAACAAACGAGCTAGCTTCAATTCCATGCGAGACACATGATTTAGCTTCAAATCAATGCGATGTAGAAGGTTCAGCTTCAAATCCATACGAAACACATGATTTAGCTTCAAATCAATTCGAAGTACAATGCTTAGATTCAAATCCATGCGAAACAAATGCTTTAGCTTCAAATCAATGCGAAGTAGAAGGCGTAGCTTCAAATCCATGCAAAACAAATGGTTTAGCTACAAATACTTGTGATATACATTATTTAGCTACAACTGCATGCGAAACAAACGAGTTAGCTTCAAATCCATACGAAACACATGATTTAGCTTCAAATCGATTCGAAGGACAAGGCTTAGATTCAAATCCATGCGAAACAAATGATTTAGCTTCAAATGAATGCGAAGTAGAAGGCTTAGCTTCAAATCCATGCAAAACAAATGGTTTAGCTACAAATACTTGTGATATACATTATTTAGCTACAACTGCATGCGAAACTAACGAGTTAGCTTCAAATTCATGCGCTACACATGATTTAGCTTCAAATCAATGCGATGTGGAAGGTTTAGCTTCAAATCCATGCGAAACACATGATTTAGCTTCAAAACAATTCGAAGTACAATGCTTTGATTCAAATCCATGCGAAAGAAATGGTTTAGCTACAAATACTTGTGATATACATTATTTAGCTACAACTGCATGCGAAACGAACGAGTCAGCTTCAAATCCATGCGATACACATGATTTAGCTTCAAATCAATGCGATGTTGAAGGTTTAGCTTCAAATCCATGCGATACACAAGATTTAGCTTCAAATCAGTGCGATGTAGTAGGTTCAGCTTCAAATCCATGCGACACATATGATTTAGCTTCAAATACTTGCGATATAAGTGATATAGCTTCAAGTGCAGGCGAAACAAACGAGTGATCTTCAAATCCAAGCGTAACACATGATTTAACTTCAAATCAATGGAAAGTAGAAGTCTTAGCATCAAATCCATGCAACACAAGTTATTTAGCTTCTCATACTTGCGATATAAGTGATCTAGCTTCAAATGCAGGCGAAACAAACGAGTGAGCTTTAAATCAAGCGAAACACATGATTTAACTTGAAATCAATGCGAAGTAGAAGATTTAGGTTCAAATACATGCGAAACAAATGGTTCAGCTTCAAATACTTGTGATATACATGATTTACCTTCAACTGCATGCGAAACAAACGAGTTAGCTTCAAATCCAAGCGAAACACATGATTTAGCTTCAAATCAATTCGAAGTAGAAGGCTTAGCTTCAAATCCATGAGAAACAAATGGTTCAGCTTCAAACACTTGTGATATACATGATTTTGCCTCAGCTGCATGCGAAACAAACGATTTAGCTTCACACCCAAGGGAAACACATGATTTAACTTCAAATCAATGCGAAGTAGAAGGCTTAGCAACAAATCCATGGAACACAAATTATTTAGCTTCTTATACTTGCGATACAAGTGATATAGCTTCAAATGCAGGCGAAACAAATGGTTTAGCTTCAAATACTTGTGATATACATGATTTAGCTCCAACTGCATGCGATACAAACGAGTTAGCTTCAAATCCAAGCGAAACACATGATTTAGCTTCAAATCAATTCGAAGTTGAAGGCTTAGCTTCAAATCCATGAGAAACAAATGGTTCAGCTTCAAACACTTGTGATATACATCATTTAACTTCAACTGCAAGTGAAACAAACGAGTTAGCTACAAATTCAAAGGAATCACATCATTTAATTTCAAATCAACGCGAACTAGAGTGCTTACCTTCAAATCAATGCGAAACAAATCGTTTAGCATCAATACTTGTGATATACATGATTTTGCTTCAGCTGCATGCGAAACAAACGATTTAGCTTTACACCCAAGGGAAACACATGATTTAACTTCAAATCAATGCGAAGTAGAAGGCTTAGCAACAAATCCATGGAACACAAATTATTTAGCTTCTTATACTTGCGATACAAGTGATATAGCTTCAAATGCAGGCGAAACAAATGGTTTAGCTTCAAATACTTGTGATATACATGATTTAGCTCCAACTGCATGCGAAACAATCGAGTTAGCTTCAAATCCAAGCGAAACACATGATTTAGCTTCAAATCAATGCGAAATAGAAGGCTTAGCATCAAATCCATGCGACACAAATTATTTAGCTTCATATACATGCGATGCAAGTGATATAGCTCCAACTGCAGGCGAAACACACGACTGAGCTTTAAATCCAAGCGTAACACATGATTTATCTTCAAATCAATGGGAAGTAGAAGATTTACCTTAAAATCCATGCGAAACAAATGGTTTAGCTCCAAATACTTGCGATATAAGTGATGTAGATTCAACTGCAGGCAAAACGAACGAGTTAGCTTCAAATCCATGGGAAGGACATGATTCAGCTGCAAATCAATGCGATGTAGAAGTTTTAGCTTCAAATCCATGTGTCACATATGATTTAGCTTCAAATAGTTGCGATATAAGTGATATAGCTTCAAAAGTTGGAGGAACAAACGAGGTGGCTTCAATTCCATGCGAAACAAATGATTTAACTTCAAATCGATGCGAAGTAGAAGGCTTAGCTTCAGATCCATGCGAAACACATGAGTCAGCTGCAAATCAATGCGATGTAGAAGGTTCAGCTTCAAATCCATGCGAAACAAGTGATATAGCTTCAAACACTTCGGATATAAATGATATAGTTTCAAATGTAGACTAATCAAACGAGTTAGCTTCAAAATCCACGCGATACACATGATTTAGCTTCAAATATTAGCGATGTAGAAGGTTTAGCTTCAAATCCATGCGATACACAAGATTTAGCTTCAAATCAATGCGATGTAGTTGGTTCAGCTTCAAACCCATACGAAACACATGATTTAGCTTCAAATCAATTCGAAGGACAAGGCTTAGATTCAAATCCATGCGAAACAAATGATTTAGCTTCAAATCAATGCGATGTAGAAGGTTTAGCTTCAAATCCATGCGATACACATGATTTAGCTTCAAATACTTGCGATATAAGTGATCTAGCTTCAAATACAGGCGAAACGAACGAGTTAGCTTCAAATCCATGCGAAACACATGATTCAGCTGCAAATCAATGCGATGTAGAAGGATTAGCTTCAAATCCATGCGAAACACATTATTTAGCTGCAAATCAGTGCGAAGTAGAAGGCTCGGGTTCAAATCAATGCGATTCAAATGGTTCATCTTGAAATACTTGTGAAAGACATGATTTAGCTTCAACTGCATGCGAAACAAATGATTTAGCTTCAAATCAATGCGATGTAGAAGGTTTAGCAACAAATCCATGCGATACACATGATTTAGCTTCGAATACTTGCGATATAAGTGATATAGCTTCAAATACAGGCGAAACGAACGAGTTAGCTTCAAATCCATGGGAAGGACATGATTCAGCTGCAAATCAATGCGATGTAGAAGTTTTAGCTTCAAATCCATGCGAATCAAATGGTTTAGCTTCAAATACTTGTGATATACGTTATTTAGATTTAACTGCGTGCGCAACGAACGAGTTAGCTTCAAATCCATGCGAAACACATTATTTAGCTTCAAATCAATGCGATGTAGAAGGTTTAGCTTCAAATCCATACGAAACACATGATTTAGCTTTAAATCAATTCGAAGGACAAGGCTTATATTCAAATCCATGCGAAACAAATAATTTAGCTTCAAATCAATGCGATATAGAAGGTTTAGCTTCAAATCCATGCGATACACATTATTTAGCTGCAAATAGGTGCGAAGTAGAAGGCTTGGGTTCAAATCAATGCGACTCAAATGGTTCATCTTCAAATACTTGTGAAAGACATGATTCAGCTTCAACTGCATGCGAAACACATGATTTAGCTGCAAATCAATGCGATGAAGGAGGTTTAGCTTCAAATCCATGCGAAACAAATGATATAGCTTCAAACACTTGGGGCATAAATGATATAGCTTCAATTGAAGACTAATCAAACGAGTTAGCTTCAAAATCCACGCGATACACATGATTTAGCTGCAAATACTTGCGATATAAGTGATGTAGATTCAACTGCAGGCGAAACGAACGAGTTAGCTTCAAATCCATGCGAAACACATGATTTAGCTGCAAATCAATGCGATGTAGAAGGTTTAGCTTCAAAACAATAAGAGGTAGAAGGTTTAGCTTCAAATCAATAGAATGTAGAAGGTTTCGCTTCAAATCAATCCGATGTAGAAGGTTTAGCTTCAAATCCATACGAAACACATGATTTAGCTTCAAATCATTTCGAAGGACAAGGCTTAGATACAAATCCATGCGAAACAAATGATTTAGCTTCAAATCAATGCGATGTAGAAGGTTTAGATTCAAATCCATTCGATACACACGATTTAGCTTCAAATCAATGCGATGTAGTAGGTTCAGCTTCAAATCCATGCGGCACATATGATTTAGCTTTAAATACTTGCGATATAAGTGACATAGTTTCAAATGGAGGCGAAACGAACGAGTTAGCTTCAAATCCATGCGATACACAAGAGTTAGCTTCAAATCAATGCGATGTAGAAGGTTCAGCTTCAAATCCATGCGAAACAAATGATATAGCTTCAAACACTTCGGGTATAAATGATATAGCTTCAAATGAAGACTAATCAAACGAGTTAGCTTCAAAATCCACGCGATACACATGATTTAGCTTCAAATATTAGCGATGTAGAAGGTTTAGCTTCAAAGCCATGCGATATACAAGATTTAGCTTCAAATCAATGCGATGTAGTTGGTTCAGCTTCAAACCCATACGAAACACATGATTTAGCTTCAAATCAATTCGAAGGACAAGGCTTAGATTCAAAACCATGCGAAACAAATGATTTAGCTTCAAATCAATGCGATGTAGAAGGTTTAGCAACAAATCCATGCGATACACAAGAGTTAGCTTCAAATCAATGCGATGTAGAAGGTTCAGCTTCAAATCCATGCGAAACAAATGATATAGCTTCAAACACTTCGGGTATAAATGATATAGCTTCAAATGAAGACTAATCAAACGAGTTAGCTTCAAAATCCACGCGATACACATGATTTAGCTTCAAATATTAGCGATGTAGAAGGTTTAGCTTCAAAGCCATGCGATATACAAGATTTAGCTTCAAATCAATGCGATGTAGTTGGTTCAGCTTCAAACCCATACGAAACACATGATTTAGCTTCAAATCAATTCGAAGTACAATGCTTAGATTCAAATCCATGCGAAACAAATGCTTTAGCTTCAAATCAATGCGAAGTAGAAGGCGTAGCTTCAAATCCATGCAAAACAAATGGTTTAGCTACAAATACTTGTGATATACATTATTTAGCTACAACTGCATGCGAAACAAACGAGTTAGCTTCAAATCCATACGAAACACATGATTTAGCTTCAAATCGATTCGAAGGACAAGGCTTAGATTCAAATCCATGCGAAACAAATGATTTAGCTTCAAATGAATGCGAAGTAGAAGGCTTAGCTTCAAATCCATGCAAAACAAATGGTTTAGCTACAAATACTTGTGATATACATTATTTAGCTACAACTGCATGCGAAACTAACGAGTTAGCTTCAAATTCATGCGCTACACATGATTTAGCTTCAAATCAATGCGATGTGGAAGGTTTAGCTTCAAATCCATGCGAAACACATGATTTAGCTTCAAAACAATTCGAAGTACAATGCTTTGATTCAAATCCATGCGAAAGAAATGGTTTAGCTACAAATACTTGTGATATACATTATTTAGCTACAACTGCATGCGAAACGAACGAGTCAGCTTCAAATCCATGCGATACACATGATTTAGCTTCAAATCAATGCGATGTTGAAGGTTTAGCTTCAAATCCATGCGATACACAAGATTTAGCTTCAAATCAGTGCGATGTAGTAGGTTCAGCTTCAAATCCATGCGACACATATGATTTAGCTTCAAATACTTGCGATATAAGTGATATAGCTTCAAGTGCAGGCGAAACAAACGAGTGATCTTCAAATCCAAGCGTAACACATGATTTAACTTCAAATCAATGGAAAGTAGAAGTCTTAGCATCAAATCCATGCAACACAAGTTATTTAGCTTCTCATACTTGCGATATAAGTGATCTAGCTTCAAATGCAGGCGAAACAAACGAGTGAGCTTTAAATCAAGCGAAACACATGATTTAACTTGAAATCAATGCGAAGTAGAAGATTTAGGTTCAAATACATGCGAAACAAATGGTTCAGCTTCAAATACTTGTGATATACATGATTTACCTTCAACTGCATGCGAAACAAACGAGTTAGCTTCAAATCCAAGCGAAACACATGATTTAGCTTCAAATCAATTCGAAGTAGAAGGCTTAGCTTCAAATCCATGAGAAACAAATGGTTCAGCTTCAAACACTTGTGATATACATGATTTTGCCTCAGCTGCATGCGAATCAAACGATTTAGCTTCACACCCAAGGGAAACACATGATTTAACTTCAAATCAATGCGAAGTAGAAGGCTTAGCAACAAATCCATGGAACACAAATTATTTAGCTTCTTATACTTGCGATACAAGTGATATAGCTTCAAATGCAGGCGAAACAAATGGTTTAGCTTCAAATACTTGTGATATACATGATTTAGCTCCAACTGCATGCGATACAAACGAGTTAGCTTCAAATCCAAGCGAAACACATGATTTAGCTTCAAATCAATTCGAAGTTGAAGGCTTAGCTTCAAATCCATGAGAAACAAATGGTTCAGCTTCAAACACTTGTGATATACATCATTTAACTTCAACTGCAAGTGAAACAAACGAGTTAGCTACAAATTCAAAGGAATCACATCATTTAATTTCAAATCAACGCGAACTAGAGTGCTTACCTTCAAATCAATGCGAAACAAATCGTTTAGCATCAATACTTGTGATATACATGATTTTGCTTCAGCTGCATGCGAAACAAACGATTTAGCTTTACACCCAAGGGAAACACATGATTTAACTTCAAATCAATGCGAAGTAGAAGGCTTAGCAACAAATCCATGGAACACAAATTATTTAGCTTCTTATACTTGCGATACAAGTGATATAGCTTCAAATGCAGGCGAAACAAATGGTTTAGCTTCAAATACTTGTGATATACATGATTTAGCTCCAACTGCATGCGAAACAATCGAGTTAGCTTCAAATCCAAGCGAAACACATGATTTAGCTTCAAATCAATGCGAAATAGAAGGCTTAGCATCAAATCCATGCGACACAAATTATTTAGCTTCATATACATGCGATGCAAGTGATATAGCTCCAACTGCAGGCGAAACACACGACTGAGCTTTAAATCCAAGCGTAACACATGATTTATCTTCAAATCAATGGGAAGTAGAAGATTTACCTTAAAATCCATGCGAAACAAATGGTTTAGCTCCAAATACTTGCGATATAAGTGATGTAGATTCAACTGCAGGCAAAACGAACGAGTTAGCTTCAAATCCATGGGAAGGACATGATTCAGCTGCAAATCAATGCGATGTAGAAGTTTTAGCTTCAAATCCATGTGTCACATATGATTTAGCTTCAAATAGTTGCGATATAAGTGATATAGCTTCAAAAGTTGGAGGAACAAACGAGGTGGCTTCAATTCCATGCGAAACAAATGATTTAACTTCAAATCGATGCGAAGTAGAAGGCTTAGCTTCAGATCCATGCGAAACACATGAGTCAGCTGCAAATCAATGCGATGTAGAAGGTTCAGCTTCAAATCCATGCGAAACAAGTGATATAGCTTCAAACACTTCGGATATAAATGATATAGTTTCAAATGTAGACTAATCAAACGAGTTAGCTTCAAAATCCACGCGATACACATGATTTAGCTTCAAATATTAGCGATGTAGAAGGTTTAGCTTCAAATCCATGCGATACACAAGATTTAGCTTCAAATCAATGCGATGTAGTTGGTTCAGCTTCAAACCCATACGAAACACATGATTTAGCTTCAAATCAATTCGAAGGACAAGGCTTAGATTCA